>NC_068386.1:13831778-14131778 GCF_023724105.1 Carassius gibelio | reverse complement strand
ACATCACTGATGAAAAATCATTTGAGAATATTCAGAACTGGATGAAGAGCATCAAAGAAGTAAGAGAGAAAAAGGAGTATAAAATATGTTAGTCATTATAGGAGTTTATTTAAAAAAATTGAAAGTAGTAGATGAATAAATTAATAGTAAAGGTGGACATATAACCTTTAGCATATTTCTATGTCGCATTGCTGGTTAGTTTGGACAGCTTGACCCATTTTGTTTGGGAATATAAAATCTAACATTGTACCTTTGTTGACTTCAAAGGTTTGGAGTATTTATTTTGTTATTATTATTTGAATCTACAGCATAGCAATTCAGTCTTAATATTGCATATAGAATGATTATAATCAGATACCTTCTTGCAGCCTCTAGGAAAGCATCAAATGAAACCAGCTTTATTAAATGTGAGTTTCAGTTCTTGATAAGCTGCCATAGGAAGTAGGTTCTGCACAGGTTTTCAGAAAAGAGATGCAGTGTAAACACAAATGGGGCCTTTTGTTATCAGTCTCGGTTATGAAAAAATGAGGAAGTGCATTCTTATGTTCTGTGTTTCCCAGAATGCATCAGCAGGTGTATGTCGGATGTTACTGGGCAACAAGTGTGATATCGAGTCCAAAAGGAAAGTGTCAAAGGAGATTGGCGAGAAGGTAAGTGCTAGGTGTTTTATTGGAGTTATAAATGGCTTTTCAGTCAGTTTATTTATAACATGTACTGTAAACATCACTACAACCCACATGTGAAGTTTGTTGATTTTAATACTTCATCTAGTGTTGTCAAAAGACCCGGTACTTCGGTACCAAGTCGGTACTAAAAAAATGAAATTGTCACGGTACCAGGTTTCTTTAACTTACGGTGGTACCGAGGACCTGGACAACTCTGTTCTTGATGCATACAGCACTATGATTTCCGCGAAGCAGAAAAAAGTGGACGGAATCTCGAAATCCAGATTTGATAATGAAACTTACATTTTAATTTGGACAGTCAAGGAAGTTGTCAAAGTTAGCATAAATTAATCGAATCAAATCTCCATATGGACCTTTATCTGTAAATGTTAAGCCGCAGAAGTTGGTTGAAATATGAATCCTGGATGTTCTGCGCGTCTCTGTGTGAATGAATGAATGGTTTGTTTACTACATAGAATGAAGCACGAGACGCTTGCAGTAATTTCAGCATCTGCCGTATGAATGAGGACATAAATACATAAACAACAACACCAGAAATGTTTTGAGTCACTTCACAAGCATTTTACTGTTTCATTTGAGGAAAACCAGTGTCAGTTTAAAGGTATTCACGGTAGCCCGTCAAAATAAGTTCATTTTTACATAAAGGGCGTTGTGCTAGAAATATTACTATTATTTAGTAGAATTTATGTGGTACTGCTACTACTGTTGAAAAAATTTATAAAACTTTATTTTTTTTAAATAAATAAATCACACAATATTTCTTCCATGTTTTAATTTTAATAGCAAATCCCCTTTATTTACCAAAAAAATAAAATTTGAGTTTAAATTTCATTAATTAATAGACAAATTAAATTTGCGTGAAACTTGTTTACTGTTTTTCATGATTATATTACTTGTAAAAAAAAAAAAACTTTAAACAGAATTATAAATAAGTATAAAGAATTGCACTATTTTTATTTTTTTTTTGTGCTGAAAAGTGTGTGTTTTTTAAATTAACATATTTTAATGTTTTGCTTTGGTACCGTAATTGGTACAGAGAACCGTGGACTTTCACTGGTATCGGTACTGAATACTGAAATTTTGGTACCTAAAAGAAAACAAACAGCAGAAAACAAACTTTTAATTTTCAAAAAAGTGATTGTCTTTTTTCATTCATTATAGCTCGCAAAGGAGCATGCTATTCGATTCTTTGAGACTAGTGCAAAATCCAGCATCAACGTTGAGGAGGTATGGAATGATATATCGTTTTAGTTTTCTAGTTTCAGTCTAATTCAGTATCATAAGTTATAGTCACAGTTGATATTTATCTGTTACTCAGTTATCTGTATTTGTTTTGTATTCTCAATAATGATTGTTTTCATAATGAGTGCAGAAATGTCTGTGACAGCTAATAATAAAAACATAAATAGTAAATCTGTGCATTTCAGTGTGCTTAACTTTATGTATTTAGTCTACGTTTTGACCGGATTTAACTTTCTCTCCATAGTCTTTTGCTGCTCTTGCACGAGATATTTTGCTGAAGTCAAATAAGAAGCCGGTGAGTTTTCAGTGTGTGATACATAAACGTGTGGTCATATCAAAATAAAATCACAATAGCTCTTACATTTTTAAATTCTAAAGTGATTCATTTCTTCTTATTTGTGTTTTTTTTATCCTGACTGATATCACATGATGTTTTTTTGTTTATTTATTTTTTTATTTTATAATCAGACAGATCTAAAGATTAATTTAACAAGAAGAGTAACAAACCTGCCAGGCTGCAAGCATTCCATTACATTTCTTATGTTTGCTGTTTTTACAGGGTCCATCTGGTCGTGAGATTAAACTTACCAGCACAGAGAAAAAGTCCTCCAAATGTCTTCTTCTTTAGATATGCTTTTGACCAGAGGGCGGTCTCACTGCGCGCACACACACACACACACAAAACAAAACACACACACAGTAACATTGCAGTGTTTATGCCTGAGAGTTCTTTGCAAAGTGAACTTGGAATGTTAATAGGTAGTGGTTTTAAAGAATGATGGCACTAGTAAGATATGAAATACATGATATCAAATATGAAACAGGTAACAGCTTTCATGTAGATAGAGGAAAATGACTTTTTTTTTTTTTTACTTCATATTTAGATTTTCGCACTACACAACAAAACAGTGTTTAGGCCACAGTGGAGACAATGTTGGTTTTACTTGCACAACCAGTTTTGCTCGGTAAAAATGGAGAACAAGTACCTATTGAATTTCTAGTTTTTGCCAACTTCAAGTTAACTATTTAGTCCACTTTTAGACAAATGGTTTGAATGTAGATGGATATAAAAGATGAATAACTTCAATTTTAAAGACATTGACCTCTAATGGATGGATAAGAGATATGAGAAAAGGATTGACGGTTTATGTTTGGGAAAATAATAATGTTCCACTGAATATTCACAGTGTGCTTCTCCAAAAGGGATTATGGCATAATTCACGTATTTGGTTTTGCATAATATTTGCATCAAGTTTCTGTATTCCTGCAGTATTCCACTTTTCTATATTCTTTTCCACAGCATATATCTCAGAATTTGTTCAATAATCTGCTTGTAATAAAGAAAATAATGTTCAAAGTCTCATACAGTTTAAGTTTTTTTTCCCTATTTGTGATATTAACAGTGTAATAAATATGTATTTGTCACCTTTTTTTAGTACGTAACTATGTCTTTTGCGCATGCGCGGAAAGGTCGCCAACAGTTGTGACTGTCGAAGTAGGTTGCCAAGCAACCCCGCCCACCCAGTGCAGCATCAGCATCTCGCTCTGGGTGAATGCGGTGACGCATTGAACAAATATTACGGACACGTGCTACCATAATGCGCTGCGCAATTTGATCTTTCTAAAACGGAGTCAAGCTGAAACTGAATCGGATAACGTTTAAATTTACGCGTAAAGACATCATGCGTGAATAACACACGCACTCAAAGGCACTTCAAGTCTGGCGTGATTACGTAGTGATGCTCATGTCCGGGATACGGACGGGACGGGAGTCCTCGTGACTGCGGAAGGAAAAGTGGGAGACCATAGCTTTATTATTTATTATTCAAAACAAGCGGATGCACGGTGGGAGCAACATAGAGAGTTCTTCGCAGCATGGAACCAGCCAACTGAGAGTTCTTCGCAACTGGTTCCATGTTTTCATTTCCTTTTGCTGTCGATTGTTCCCTTTTCTCTTCTGAAACCGCTGTGCTTCATGAGACGTGTTTTCCGAGTTCAGGTGGGGGCTCTGAGGCTCTCTAGTGGAAACCCGGTGAACACACACTTCGATGAGAGCAGGACCTGTCTTGATTTGTCCTCCTCCGCGGAGTAGCCAGAAGGCCGAAGCTGCTCCGCTCGCTCGCGGATGCTGCAGCCACTCGGCCTGCTAAAGGCTCTGGGTACCGCAGTGCCGCGGTGATGGGGAGAGAAGGACGGCAGGTGGGCGATGGAGCGAACCAGATCAAGGGATGTTGGAGAATGCAGATGTACGACGCCAAGAATAAATGTTGACACAACATAAGTGTGTCTCGTTGCGTTTTAACAGCTGTGGACTTAATGTTAGACCCTAACTGCATATTTAAAGAAGTATTTATACATGACATATTAAACCAAGTAGCATAGTTCCACAATTTAGGAAGTTTTTCAGTAGCCATCATCATGCCCTCGCCGTCGGACTCCAGTAGCGTGGCCTCGATGTCAGGGTCTCGAGCTTTGTCTGGGAGTCGCAGAGGAATGTCTGGGCGGACCAGTGCGCGTGTGCTGCTCTACCTGGGCTTGTGTCACCTTGCACTTGGGGCCATGGTGCTGGCCTTCAGCTTCACAAGCCTTGCCTTCACCTCATCACCCCGTGTCAGACAGTCCTGTCCTTTCTGGGCTGGTCTCTTTGTAAGTTTCTTTGATAGTTATATATATATATTGGCATGACGTGTCCTATAGTGGAAGATGCTGTATTTGATCTCTGCTGTCGGTCCCACAGGGCCATTTAAATACATTGCAATAATTACATAATAATTTATTTTTTCAAACCTGTATACCTTTCTTTATTCTGTGGTACACAAAAGATGATTATTAGATGATAAAAGATGATTATTTCTTTTATATATATATATATATAAAAGAAAAACAAAGAAGCTGTACCCTGTTTCATATCTCATATAGTTTGTGTGAAGAACTGAAAATCTGCCCCTTAAACATGTTTTTGTTGTTAGGTTGTGGCGTCAGGAGTAGTGGGTGTGATATCATGGAGGAGGCCCTTCACTCTTGTTGTACGTATCTTTATCATCTTGACAGGATGTCTGTGTGTTTGTCTGCTCCTCTTAGTTTTTGCAGTGATGCTGATTTTGTTTCGTTCAGGTTTCGCTGTTCATGCTGCTGTCTGCAGTCTGTGTGATTCTCAATTTGGCTGGTTCCATGCTCTCATGTCAGAATGCACAGATGGTCAAATCTTATGTTACCTGTCAGGTATCTTCTCTTCTCTTCTCTTCTTTTCTCTTCTCTTCTCTTCTCTTCTCTTCTCTTCTCTTCTCTTCTCTTCTCTTCAGATAATATCCATGTGTTTGTTCCAGGTGGAGAATAGTCTGTGTCTTTGCTGTGACCACAAGCAGACATGCCCTCCAACAGAAGATGAGACACTAGTGCTCTACCAACATTCAGACTGCCACTCTGTGCGTCACCAGCTCAAGGTTGGGTCCCTTAACTCTTATAGGGTGTTCGGGATGGTCCCTGCCCCTCAAGGCAAACACTGCACCCAAGGTGTCTGAATACGTGTGAGTTTAACCATTATATTATATGTGTGTGCAGGATCTGCTGTTCAGTGCCTGTGGTCTTAGTATTCTCTCTACCATTATCTGCACTCTGTCCACGGTCACCTGCAGCATTCATATCTTCTCGTTGGACCTAATGCATCTAGTGAGACAAAATCCACTAAATCTTTGCACTAAAACACTCTTTTTAAATAACTGAATTTTTCATTAAAATGTTACAGTGTGTAGATACACTCTTGGCACTTTATCTCATCCCACTCTGTTTGTTGTAGCTGGCTCCTCATCGGTCTCGCTCTGTTAACCCAGAATGCACCACTCCTCAGGATGCATTTCTCAGTAACATGATGGACTTTGAGGAGTTTGTTCCACCCATTCCTCCACCACCTTACTACCCTCCTGAATACACCTGCAGCTCAGAGACCGATGCACAGAGGTGAAAACACACACACACACACACACACACACACACATACACATTTTGGCTTTTGTTTTCCATAATTTTGTGCACTTTCCATTGACGTTTCTTGTTTCATATTGAGCTAATCAAATCTCCTAGAGCTACCTCTAAAACTAAACCTTTCAGAAAAAACAAAAATGTTTTTATGGTATTTAGTATGTTTATTAAGGTCGCTTACATACTTGAAATGCTCTGACGGAGTATTGCAGTCTTTTTTCACAATCTCTTTTTTGTTCATATGAACATTTTTAAATTTTAACTACACTTCTTCTATCATGACTTTTCTTGTAATGATTACTTTTTCTCATGCCTCATTTTTCTCTGTGTACCTGCAGTGTCACATATAATGGATCAATGGAGAGTCCAGTGCCTCTGTACCCAACAGACTGCCCTCCTCCTTATGAGGCAGTGATAGGTCAAAGGGCTTCCAGTCAGGTACATGTATGCATTGAGTGGTGTTAAGATGACGTATTTTGATGTCTTGACTTCTTATTCAAACCAAGATTTTTTAAATGTTTTTTTTAATGCTGCAGTAATTGGACAACGAAAAAAATAAATAAAAACAGTCAAAATAGTAATATTGTGGAATATTATTAAATTTAAAATGTTGTATTTTCTGTTAATGTATTTTAAAATGTAATTTATTCCTGTCTTGCCAAAGTTGAATTTTCAGCAGCCATTACTCCAGTCTTCAGTGCCACACGATGCTTCAGAAATCATTTTAATTAGCTGATTTGCTGCTCAAGAAACTGGTTATTATTATCAATGTTTAAAACAGATGTGCTGCTTAATATTTTTGTGGAAACATAATACTTTTTAAAAATATTTCTTTGATGAATAGTAAATTCAAAAGAAAATTTATTTGAAATATAAATCTTTTGTAAAATTACAAAGATCTTTACTTTCAGTTTTGATCAATGTAATGCATAATAGCTGAATAAAAATATTTGTTTCTTTAAAAAAAAATTATGGTATCCTGCTTTGCATAATTTTGTAAAGAATTGTAATTCTCATCATTTTGTAATACTGTGGTCATGATGTCACTCTCACTGTTCGTAGGCCACAGTGTTTGACACTCAAGCCAGTGAGCTGTCCGGAGAGAGAGGAACATCCACAGCATTCAGTGGGGAAGGTGAGTCTTGCCTCTCGTCTGTTCATCCTTTAGCAAACTGTTTCCAAAAGCATAGTTCACCCAAAAACTAACATAATTTACTCTCCCCTCAAGTTTCTTTCTTTTATTGAACCTAAAAAATGTGGGTAAGTAAACAGTAGTTGGTCCCCCATTGACTTCCATAGTATGGAAAAAATGAAAAACTATTGAAGTGAATGGGACTAGAAACTGTATAAATGAACTATTTGAGAGTGAGTAAAGGATGACAGAATTTTCAATTTTGGGTGAACTATCCATTTAAGATATATACGTTTTTGGTAAATCAGTCACAAAAGGACAGCCAAGACACAGTTTTGTTTGCATCGTATGGTATTTACGTGCATTTCAATTGCATCTCCTCTGATCACTTATGTTCAGATTTTGTCAAGACATCCATTTTTTATGTACCATCCTACATCATTTTAAAAGGATACTCACTCCCTCAAGGCACCCTCAAGGCATCCTAGGTGTATATGACTTTCTTCTTTCAGATGAACCCAGTCGGAGGATTTATAATGCAGCTTTATAATGCAGGTGAATAGGTGTTATATTTCACTGGTTCAAAAGAAATCCAATAAAGTGCATCCATCCATCATAATCGATTCGCTTCAGGAGGCCTTTATTAACCCGCTGGAGCTGTGTGGGACACTTTTTATGATGGATGCATGCACTTTATTGGAATTCTTTTGGATTATTGAAAAATAATACCCATTCACAGCCATTATAAAGTTTGGAAGAGCCAGCACACTTTTTAATATAATTCTGATTGGATTCATCTAAAGGAAGAAAGTCATATAAGGCTAGGATGCATTGAGTGTGAGTAAATCAAGGGCTAATTTTCATTTTTGGGTGAACTGTCCCTTTAAATGACCAAACTATGTGTATATGTGTACATTTTTTATACTTTCTCTCTCAGTGTCAATGGACAGTGGCTCTCTATTGATGTCTGAGATTGTGGATATTCCAGATGACAGCTCCCCATCTGAGGACTCCTGCCTCATGGAAGTGGGTGTCGGTGTGCGGGGACGGCCACGGGGGGGCAGCGAGGGAGGGGAGGCGGGAGAGTACGCCAGCCTCCGTTCTTCCACACAACATCCTGAGGGAATGATGGCCGTTCCTTCTGGAAGGCATTGTTTCAGAGGCGAGAGATCCAACTCCTGCTCTTCCCCAAGCTCGCACAACTCCTCTACCTACAGGTAGGAAAAAGTTGCATTTTTAAACCTTTGATGCATACGGTCACACCAGTGTGATTAGAACATTTAGTGCATCACATGCTAAGTGTAATTCTGGTTTCATGCTTTGGCTGGTGCTGAGCCAGAGAAGGATGTGTTCATTGCTTGTCTTGTATCATAGCTATTCAATGTTTTCAACCACAACATATTCAGTCCTATAAAGTCACATAAGTACTACACTAAAAAAACTGTGTAGAAATAAATTTTCCTAGTAAATGGCCAGGCAGAAAGAAAAAGAAGTAAAAAATTAAAATAGAATAACTGAAGTAGTATTTTCTTGTAAAACATACTCCTATAATCTTACTAAACAAGATTTCACAGTGTAGAAAAATATAATATTTTGTAAAATACACTGATGCCTATGGAAGCATCAATAATAATTCTTTCAAACTTAAAATGACAACGTTTAATTCATATAGAAATTGTGTAGGTAACAATAAAGTTTACTCCCGAGTTCAAGTCCCGGCTCACTGATCTTTCTCGATACCACCCCCCTCTCTCACCCACTTCGCTTCTTGTCGACCTACTGGCTTATGTAAATAAAAAAAAAAAGACAAAAAAAATACTTTTCAGCTAAACATTTTCTTCACAATTTCCTCCCCAGGTCTCCAGTGTTGAGGCGTCAAGCTCTGTTGGCGAGTAGCTGCTCTCATTTGGAGTTCTTAGCAGGATCTAAACCTTCCTCTATCCCAGAAATCCGAGTTCGGCCCTGCACACCCTCCCGACGGGACTCCTCATCTGCATTCACTAACCCACCTACCACAGCCCCATCAGGTCCTGCTCAAGACCGGCCGGACCACACAGTACCAGTGCTCCTTCTGCGGCCAGGTTTCCATGAGCATACTGGACGTGAAAGAAAAGACAGCGATGGCTTCTTACCTCTCTTGAGGTCACACAGTGAACCAGGACTTAGCTCTTCAACTGACACAGGTATGAACATACATATGTAACAGACTACAGTTGTCAGGAATTTACCTGAAAATGTGAATTTATGATCGCCACTGAGTTACTTACTTACTCAGTTACTGTTTTCTTCAAACCACTCTGCAGAATTAAGATGTGTTTTTGTGTGTGCTTTTCTGTCTTCAGGTGATTTTAGTCTCTCAGGAGGCAATAAAGGAGTCAGTGAGGGGGGATCCCAGACCTCATCAGAAACAGGTAAGAGTTTGTCACAGGGGTGATTACTACAAGAGAGAGAGTGATATTTTATTTGTGTACTATTATAGATTTTATTTAACTTTTTTTTAGTTTTCATTTATATTTAATTTTTACATTTTCATTTTATGTTTTAATTGTAGTTTAAATTTTAGTAATGTTATGTACAGTCATTTTTTTCATTGTAATTTTTATAACTTTTTTAACATTTCAATTTCTGTTTTAGTTTTAATTCAGTTTTAGGTTTTATTTCTAGTTAGTAATTTATTGCTTCATCTTTAACTTATTTCAGCTAGTTCTCGAAGAAAACATTTCTAATTTTAATTTAGTTTCAGTTTATATTTACACATGTATACAAGTGTATATAAGGGCTATCAATTGGTTAAAATTGTATTATCTAATTAATCACATCCTTTTTCTGTGATTAATCGCGCTTAATCACACACTTCATGAAATTAAGCATAAACCATTTATCTTGTCTCAAATGTTTATTTTTTTATCATTTGCTATATCCAGAAAAGTAAACCAAAATATTGATATACTCTATTTTCTGCAAGATTTTTTCAAGATAAATTTAGGTGTCTTTCCAAAAAAGTACTCTTAGAAACTCCAAACGGACACCAAACAACCAAATCATACAAGTAGCCCATATGAAAGCAAGTATGTGTACAATGCAACAGCAGAAAACCTAAACACAGTCAAGGGATGTGTTGAAAACCCATTCAGTCTGTACTTCACACAGCGTGACGCAATCACAGAATATGACAGAGCTTGTGTTTTAAAGTGAAACACACTGGAATGAATAATCCACTGAAGACGCTGTTCTCGCTGCAACCTCTGAAGTAATCAGCCTGGTTTACTTTATATTAGTGCTGTTTTGGATGGATTTTTTGAATGCATTCGCTTCCTGGATCATTGGACTGAAAACTTTCTTGGAGTTTAGCAGCTTAAAATTATCTGATCGCAAGCAGAGAAGCCAAATTGGGTCAAATGGTTACAATCTTTTATTTTCATTAACCTTTTTTATAATAATTATGGTAACACATAATACATGTCTAATGTAAACAAATTTTAAGCAGTCATATTATGAGAAATCTAGTTTTTTCAAGTTCATTTCAAGTTTCAGAGCTGATCACTTGCACACTTTTCATGCAAAAAACAAAAAACATATTGAGACAAAGCATGTTCTGAAATATTCTTGGAAGCTCAGAAATGCCTACTCAATGCATGACCACCTGCATTTATACTGGTTACACCAGAACAGAGATAAGAAACTTTTTGGTTGAATGAAACCAACCTTACAAACAAGCATGTTTTTTTGTTTTACTTTTAACAAGGTTTTATTTAATTGGTATTTTATTTAATAATAAATAAAATACCAAAATAACATGCAAAGGTAAAAATAATGACTTAAGATTATTAATATTATTTTAATAACAATCTGTCTCCCAGCTCACTATATTTGAATATTTAGGTTCTGTTACCTTTGTGGCACAGGGGTATCGTCTGGAGCTGGTTTGCTGCCTCGCTCCTCTTTGGCACATCCTGCTTCCCTACCCAGAAAAGGTAGCGTTAAGGCTGTAAGTACCCGGTTACCCACAAAACAAGTCCCAGCCACCTCGCTGTGTTTACCCAAAGACTGTGCACGCTCACTTGGAGACCTCAAGGTTAGTCTTTTTGATGTCAAGGACCACGACATCTGCCGATCTCCATTTCTTCTCAATTTTACCATAATGGTAGTATAAGCAAGTAGACAAACATTTTCAATTTAAATTACAGGCCACCAAGGTTTTAGTGCAACGTTTCCTGCAGAGATCCAAACGTAACCTAACCCTTGCAACTGAACATGCTGGAAACTGTACTCAGGGGTCTAAAAGGAGGACAGGAAGTGAAGGCCTGCCGTTAGATCAGGTAAAATATTGCCAATACCACAAATAAAATAATTTAGTTCAACTAGAATTCTGTGTAGTGCGCTTTAGGATAAAATTACCCATTACATTTTTCTGTGAAGGTGCTTCGTAACTCTCTGGGGACCAACAGGGGGCAGCAGCAGCACGTCCACCACCACTGCCGTGGACACCATCACTCCCACAGTGACAGTCGCCATAATGCCCGTCGCCATGATGATGACCCCGTCAGAGCTGGGGGAATCCACTTGCGTAGCTGCGGAGACCTCAACTCGACATCCATTGCATCACTGCGCAGACTCCACCCACCGTCACACGGATCATCAGGGGCTCTTTACTCAGAATCTGCCCTCTGAAATGGGGCGGGGGGTTCTGGAATTGATCACTGCTGGATTTAGCAGAGAAAATTTGAGGAAGAATAACAGGTGGGAAATAGGTTTTAGATGAGGACTTTACCTTGCAGAAAGGGTGATTTGAAGGGTGTTTGGAAAACAGTATATGTACCATTGGTGAAGTTCTCAGCTGTTCTTACCGTAATAAAAGACTGAACAGTACACCAGATATAATGGAGTTCAACCCTTCAGACCTGCTGCTCTCTGTGCCAGACAAACTCTGGTCCATCTGTTTTATATTTCCCTTTCTGTTTGTCTCCATTTAGTGCTTTTTTTCTCGCTCACTGTTTACATGGATGTGGAAAGAATGCAGAAACTCTGACACTGTTCTTTGTCTTCACAGCTCATTACAATACACTCATGCAACTACAAACATACAACCATATGTTTGGCAGTAACAATGTTTTGAACTTGGGGTAATTTAAATGAATTAAATAATTAAAAGGAATTAAGGGATTTCAATGGATTTAAGGGAATAAACAAAAAAAAAATCAGTAAAAGTAATAGCAACATCAAAAGAAACATATTTGCAAATATTATTTACATTTAAAATAGGGACACATTTTATTTTTTTGGTATGCCTAGTATGTCGAAAATGTAAAATGTTTCATATTTTGTCACATTCATTTGAATCACAGAAATGATTCAGAAATTCAAAATGAAAATTCATCATTGTATTTTACTGTCAGTCATTTAGCAAATATATTAAATGTCAGATAGTAAATGTTAAATACATTCTTTCACTGGAAAAAAAACTGAAGATCAGCCTAAGATGTAATGTTTTAAAACTTTTTGTCATCCGAACAACGAACGGAGCAATGTAAAGAATATCAAATATTGGGAAGGACAGTTTGGCCATTTCTAAAATTAGATTGTGGATCATGGTTACAGCCCTGCAAACATAAATACTCAAATGTGGTATTAACTCTTTTGTAACAAGAGTTACCACTAAACACTTTTCACTAACTGACCATAAATAATTCAAAAATCATCTTCCATAAATAACCCGGCTGTTTAACCTTGAATTGTCTCAACAGCTAGGGTTGATGCAGCAATGGATTCACTGGCTTATTTATTTAATTTATTTATTGTAGAAGTGCATGCATGCCCCCCCCCCCAAACAACTAAGATATTTTAATTGGAGCTTTGATCTTTTGCATCTGTCTGTCTCTCAAGGTGTGGACTCTAGCTTCCCAGCCTGTGTAATACTTTCCTAGAATGTCTCTGCATGTATTGAGAAGGCTTGTTGTGTCTTTTTGATTGTACACCAAATGCACTAACACACACAGATACACAAACATGCTTGGGACAAAACTAGATGCCACTAATGCAAAGAAACTTAAGGGAATTTTGGATTTTATAATACAGATGATTCTCTGGCAATAAAAATACTTGCACAGTTATGTAGTCATTGAACTATTTCAGGAAGTTGGGACCTTCTATTGAACGATACCTATGAAAACTGAACGCTCAATGGAACTCAGAAAATGATCTGTCGATCTGATATGTTCAAGGACTTTTCAGTTTTCTGGACAATTTGGGAATAATGCATTGGAAAGTTAGCCCTGGACTTCTGGTGTATCTGGCTCTGTTGTATTTGGAAATGGATGTACATCTGAAGGAATAATTGCAGTTGTCAATTTGTCAATTGTTTAGAAGTGCTTTTGAATGCAAGCTAATGGCTTTGAATCAGTAGCAATGTTGCTAAATAATGCATTCATACTACATGTAAATAACTTTGATGCACATACTCTCATGCTCACACACATTCTGCAACTTTGAAGCACTGAAACCAAGTCTGGAAAAGAGCTTGATATTCTACCTCTTGTATTGCATACACTGACATGTTATGGCCCAGTGAAATGTTTTAATTAATTTAATGATTTTATGGACTATTTCTGAAAATACTTCTACACTGATTGATAAAAACACTGTTATTCTGGGAATGTGATGCCTAAAAAGAACATTTATAACAGCTCTTCATGAACTTTTGATGCAAGTTATGTAGTTACAACAATAAATATATGCACATCAAATTTATCACTTTCACTGTCATCTTCTCAGGTGTTATCCCTACTTTTTCAACACTCATTTAAAAAACAAAAATGTACATTACATTTTTTTGTTCGAAAGGTAAAAAGCACTGGTGATAAGTTGTGTCTGATCTGTATATAAATTTTCTTCATATTTCATATTTGAATCAGATTTATTTAAATGAATTGGTTAAACTTGTTCACAAAACCAGGGGTGAAGCGGGAGCTCATTGTGCTGAACCAGAGATTTCACTTGCAAAATTTTGTGAGCTGCGATATGACATTACATTTAATATTGTTCCTGAGACATCCAGACACAAAGAACAAAGATCCTACGTTGTATAATTCTATAATCGTGATATACGCGGTTTCAGTTTCGTGCAGCCCCATTCAATATAATATTTTATACGATTTTATTAATTTATTCATATATTTACCCTGTGCTGAATGACGTGTTCACAAATTACTATTATTAAAGCGCAGTCAATTAAATTTACATATGCCACGACAATGGTTAGAGAGTCGGAATCGCAATCGAAAGGTTGTGGTATCACTTAAAAAGTGGGTATCACGTAGTACACCACTGTAACGTTAGTTATTCATCATTTCAAAGTCTGTGCTTTTATTAAAGCTTCATTTCTTGATAGATAGGTAATCCATTTTTACCTCTTTCCTCCTGTGTCTCATGGTTCCCTCGCTTCGCGCGCACTGAAAAAGTTTTCCAAACAAATCAGTCTCTTGCATACTGTCTATATATACATGGTAGACTATGTTGACTAATTGGGCAGCTGGTATACTTGATTGGATGCAGATTTGCAATTGTGTTGCCCTAGGTGTGGTATGTAAATTTTACTCTATATATCCAAAGGAATAAATTGTTTGTCCTCTGAAATTATTAGGCTTAATTATTATACTGCTCACACAGCGCATAATAAATTAGGTGGACAATTTTCACCTTTACCAATATTTTTTTTCTACTCTGTAAAATGCAACAGAAATTACATTTCTAAGGTGTGAGACATTTTGCAAATGCACAAGTATAGACAAAACATTCTTAAATATATTAATATAAATAAATATAAATATATAAGCACACAGTCCACATACCTCTCCCAAAACCCATGTGCCAACTCCATAAACATGTCCTAATGTTTGGATTGATTAGACCCGCTCATGTATGTCATGAAGTCCCAGAGCCCAGCAACTGTATCTGCAACACGCAGTTTACGCGCATTTATTATTGCCAGTGACGATGCGTCCCCGCATTCAAGATTTATCTCGCCCAGCTGACCGGGAGCCTTGCCGCCCTCTGTGCCCTCGGTATTCAGCATCTCGAGACTGGGTATGGTGTACGAGGATGCGGTGGCGAGCATCAGCACACACACTAGTAGGCGCCACCACTGGCCGTCAGTGAATCCCTTTAAACGTCCCATTGGAACCTTGGAATCTTTCATGACTTTTTTTATATATAATTAACTATGTCCGTCTTCAGCGTTTACATTTGCATAGCTAGGCTACTAACCCGAAACAAAATCCCTGCGCGCCCATGTGTTTCAATCGTCATGCTGTTGATTGTAGCCCATTCCACTAGTAAAAACCACCTGACGTGAAGAACATAACTGGATTACAATTTGAGGAACGCAAGTACTTAGAGTTTATGATTAGCATACTGTTATTTATTTATTCGTTTATTTTTGACAGCTAGACAACCCCATAATTGTATAACTTAATATAGTAGTAATATAAGAAATAAATGTAACTTTTTTTTAATGTAGAAACTTTAGTAAATATTATCGGGCGAAATCTGAAAAATTCGGATCACAAATCTGCTGAAGGAGAGAGGCGGAAACATGCTTAATGGACAGCACTTTAAGCCAATCACAGCACACATTGGCATGTTTCCGGAAGCACACACGTGTTGGTCTTTCACTTCAGTCCTAAACAATGCAGAGAAAATAACGTTGTAACAAAAAAACACAGGTTTTGTGACACTTTGATACAATCTCTGCCTTGCGGAGTTATTTCGGGATGGTCTGGACAAGCAGAGTTTGTTTCCGGAAGGTTGGTAACGTTGACCAGTTTACCGAATGACATTTTAAATAGTTAACGTTAGCAGTAACCCGCCCTTCACATGCTCCGTAGTTTCTGTGTGTCATTAACAGATCGTGTAGCAGATGTTTATGTTACTAATTCCTGTTACAAACTCGATGCTTCACTCTAAGCACTTTTATCACGCATCAATAATAATAGCTTAGAAGAAATACCTCATGTGTCTTTCATCTTTTCCCCAGAGGCTGTAACGTTAGTGAATGTGCAGGTTCAGGAAATGTAAAAATTATTTTTACCATATTAATAGACACATATTTATGCAAATAGTGGAACAATGGCTCAGCAGACTTTTGCCAAAAAGTTTGGACTGACGACATTTGAAATTGCCTTTATTTGACTTAGAGTTTTCATGCCTTCAGAGGTGAAATACGAACTGTTTCTCGAACATAATGTCCTACTAACTTTATCTGTGTCTTTTATTTCAGTATGGCAACTTTGTGGATAATATTCGGCTTTATGTGAGGGGTGGGAGTGGAGGAATGGGTCTGCCCCGTTTAGGGGGACTTGGGGGAAATGGTGGAGACGTTTGGGTGGTGGCCAAAAAAGACATTACACTGAAGCAAATCAAGGACAAGCACCCTAACAAACGATTCACTGCAGGTGTTGGTTCAAACAGCAGGTAAATCTAACAGATGTGTTGTAGGTCATTCTTTTGTCAGGAGAACAGGACCGTGCAGAGACCTTTGGAGGGGCAGGTGCTCAAAGTATAAAAGGAGCACATGGAACAAGGTTTAAATAGCGCGGTTCAAAATAGCAATACAAAAATATATTGTGATGCATTCCTTGCCGATTTGCGTATCGATATGGATGATTATGTATTGATACGGCAGCAAATGATGTGATGCAGTTTTGAAAAAGAAAAAGATTAGAAGAGACAATTTTAACTTTAAAAGTAAAAAAAGAAAAAACAAATTCCACCTAATAATAGCTTTGGGATTAGAAACTGAAATGTCTTAAATTGTCCCAACCTGATGGCTTTTTCTTCTCTGTTCTACAGAATAATTAAGAACAGCTGTTATAGTAAAAACTATAGAAAAGCTTATGACTCTACATTTTCCTCTTTCTCACCAGCCTCTGCTTACCTGCTCTTTCTGTCACTTGTGCGTCTACATTTGCCTCTTTTTCTTCCTCTATCTCCATCTCCTCATCTGATCTATTACTTTCCAGTCTCTGTCCATCTAGGAACAAGGCACTATCTACTATTTCATTATCAATCTATTATTTTAACCATCACTACTATTCTTGCACCTAATCAATAAGTCCACCTTAAATATTGATACAAAACAATAAACAACTGAGTCTTGCTATGAAAGCACTGTATAACTTATATAGGCTTATGTTTTATTTATTTTTCCTTTTTATTCAAAACAATTCAAAACATGCTTAATATATAAGGAACTATCTCGATTCTCAAACGTGCAAGTAAACGCGTTCTGCACCTTTATAGATTGTTATTTGATCAATAAATGGAAAGGTAGTGTAATCTATTAACTACACATAAAACCCCGACTTTATAATATTTAATATTTATAAAATATTTTTAATACGACTGGATTTGTATTTAATGTAAATTTTAATAACAATATTGTAAGTTACTTATTTTAAGACTTTCATTTTACAGAGAGTAAAGAACATTTACATTATCAAATAACATTTTCATTCAGTCTAGCCAGAGTTCAGGCACTCTCAAAAACTACCATTAAAATCACTGAAGCACTTTATATTACATTATGCACATCAGGATTTTTTTTTTTGTTTTTACTCTCTCTCTCTCTCTCTGAAGAAAGAATTCGCTAAATAATTCAGTCAGCGAGCAAGTGAACAAAAACACCTCTTTTCATGATGACTCTTCTGCACGTCTCCGATTGGCCATTGCATTCGCGCAACAGAACCGTTGATTGGTTATCATCATGAAGTGTTGTACGAACGTCTCTGGCTCAGCGCCAGCCAGCGAACACAGATTTGAATTTAGCAGCTGATGCTGAACGATCTAATCACAACAGTGTGATTATATCAAATATATAAAAAATATTATTCTGCGTTTTTTTTGTTTTTGGTCGTTTGGAAGCTGCATTTAAAATCAACTTGGCTCGAAAATCTTTGAATGGGCATGACGCCTCTGCCCTCGATGCCTGTGAAACGTTTCTCCCTCAAACAGCATGCTAACTTTACTCTACACTACAGGCTACACACTGCAATATAAACAACATATCTGCATGTTCTCACATCACGTCGTTCTTGTAAAATAATAATAAGTAAATAAATATCAAAATCACTTCGCTGAGAATGAAACACCACTTACCAGCTTCCGCGGTGCTGAAAATATCCTCTGACAATAAAAAAAGCGCATGCGGCGTGACAAATCGTCCAGGTCAGATGAGGAGGTAGTCGTCGTCAGGTCAAAGGTCATGTTGGTCATCTTATTGACGGCTAAATTATTTTTCAAAATTTTACTAATATTTAGATTGGGCATGAGCAGGTAATCACAAAAGGAAACGTTATGGCAAAAAAAAAAAAAAAATTAGAGGAAATATTGCTTTGACAAAAGGGCACTTTGGGCACCAAAGGGCAAAGGGGCAGGTGCTTAAGCACCCAACGCCCCCCCCCCCCCCCCCCCCCTCTGCACGTGCCTGCAGGAGAATCTGATGTGAGGAGCTTGGTCTTCTTCTGATATTGTGAAAGCTTATTTGCCCCATGCAGAGGATATGATGCATTCTCAAATTTTAAAAGTTGCCATTAAATTTTAATGGAGATTTAGCATGTCCAAGCTACTTTTTTTTCTATATAACAAAACGGCACAGCAATCCCAAATGTCAAGTTCCAGAAAGCAGTCTATAAGACTCATGAACTGTTTTCCAAGTGTTTAAAAGTAATACAAGTGGGGGTTTATTGTTTTTTTTTGAGAAGCAGATTGCAATGTAAGAACATCATTCAATATTATTCATCGAACCTCTTGACTTCCACCTGTCAAGTGTGAGGAAAGTGAAATGCTTGTTTTTGCACTTCTTCTCACATAAAACTGTTTAATGAATTTTAAAACCAGAAAAGCACATAATAAGTCATTTACTTTTTTTGTAAATGGTGACAGATTCACTTTTTGGTGAACTAGATGAACAAAAATCACAAATAATTGCTCTGCTATACAATACAATGTGAAAATGTATTTATTTATTTTTTGTCAGTATTCATGCTCTGAGAGGGGCTAAAGGAGAGGACAGTCAGGTCTGTGCACCTGTTGGGATCAGTGTTACAACGGACAATGGGAGAATCTTAGGTAATTCCATTTAAATCCCTCTATAACATCTAGGTCATCACATCCCTCATATCACTTCATTATTTTATTTGACATGCTTATTAGACATACTTTGCACTTATATCAAATGCCATTGTATGTTGTTTCTTCCATTTCATACTGCATTCTGTATGTCTTACCTAATGAGAATAAAACATTTTTTCTCATTAGGAGAGTTAAACTGTGAAGGAGACAAACTTTTGGTGGCCAAAGGGGGTCACGGCGGCTCTCTTCACTCTGGGTTCTTACCCAGTAAAGGTCAAACCAGACAGATACGGCTTGACCTTAAACTCATTGCAGATCTAGGACTTGTAGGGTGAGTGTCTAAACAGAATTTGGACTGGAAAAGTATTGCTATAAAAAAAGGTGTAAAATTACAAAGTAAATGACATAAAGAGCAAAACATGATCTAGGAATAATAACCAAAATAATGCATAAAACAAAAATACATAATGAACCAACTATATTTGTTACATAAAAACTTTTAATATTATTGTTTTGCAATAGTAAAGTTGCTCAGTTTCATAATTGTGACCCCTCTCGTTTAATTGTTTTTTCGTTCCACTAATATGTATTTCATTTTTTTTTTTTTTGACAGGTTTCCCAATGCAGGCAAATCCTCTTTGCTGACTGCCCTGTCGCATGCTAAACCAAGGATTGCCAGCTACCCCTGTGAGAACTGATAATCAGTTACAAATATTAGTTAAACCAATGTAGTGATATATATATCATATGCATGAATGTGTGTATGCATACGTGTGTATGTGTGTGTATAAAACTGCCACTTTATTGCCACTTTTGCAATAATCCCTTTCCCTTGTTATTTTCCTTTATTGTACTTCTGCAGTTACAACTTTAAGACCTGAAATTGGAAAAGTTATGTATGATGATCACAAGCAGGTAGGATGACAAGCTCTCCTAAATGTGATGGAATGATAGCACTTAGCACTATACTGGATGCTTCTTAACAAGCATGGTTTTGACCTTAGAAAAAAATTCATAGTGTGAATTAAACCAAAAATTGCAATATACAGTTATATACAATAATACAGTATGTACAGACATACAATAGTCTGTACATATTTATTGAACAGAGCTTCAGCAAATATTATTTGATATTACATAATAAACACTTTGTCAGACTGATGCCAGAGTGAGTTACAGAAGTTTGTTTCTCTCTGGAGGTTTCAGTAGCAGACTTACCAGGACTCATTGAAGGTGCTCACGTAAATAAAGGGATGGGACACAAGTTTCTCAAGCATGTGGAGAGAACCAAGCAGCTCTTGTTTGTGGTACTGAGTTTTGCCTGTTACCTGAACTTGAATGTCAGTGGCTGTGTAATAGTAATAGTAATCCCATGTTTTGGTGTTTCAGGTCGACATCTGTGGGTTTCAGCTAGCTAGTAACACCCCTTTTAGGTCTGCATTTGAAACTGTGATGCTTTTAAACAAGGTAATAATATACACTACTGATTCTGCAAGGATGCATTAATTGATCAAAGGATCAAATATTAAGAAATGTTTCTTGAGCACAGCACCAAATCAGCATGTTAGATTGATTTCTGAAGAATTGTAATTATCAGAAGGATCATGTCAGAAGGATCATGATTTAAGGGGAAGTTGTGGCCTAATGGTTAGAGGGTTGGACTCCCAATCGAAGGGTTGTAGGTTCTTGTCTCAGGCCGGACGGAATTGTGGGTGGGGGGAGTGCATGAACAGCTCTCTCTCCACCTTCAATACCACGACTTAGGTGCCCTTGAGCAAGGCATCGAACCCCCAACTGCTCCCCGGGCGCCGCAGCATAAATGGCTGCCCACTGCTCCGGGTGTGTGCTCACAGTGTGTGTGTGCATTTCGGATGGGTTAAATGCAGAGCACAAATTCTGAGTATGGGTCACCATACTTGGCTGAATGTCACTTCACTTCACTTCATGTGACTATAAAGACAGGAGTACTTAAATTTCAGCTTCACCATCGCAGGAAGAAACTCCAATTTTAAATTGAATAAGAAAAGTTATTTTTAATTGTAAAATATTTTACAATATGTGTGATTTTGCTGTATTTTTATCACATAAATGCAGCATTAGTAAGCATAAAAAAAACTTTTGAATGGTAATGTGCATATAAATACCTAAAACAACCACACACATACACAAACAAGCACACACATACACATATATATAAACTCTTTTCTGAATGAAATGCTTCTGCATATACGATTGTGCTGCATGAAGTGCTCTTTATTTTCTCTGTTATTAAGGAACTGGAGTTGTATAAAGAGGAACTTTTAGGAAAGCCAGCGATCCTGGTCATAAATAAGATGGACCTCCCAGAGGCGCAGGGCCTTCTCCGAGAACTGGAAGCTCACTTAGAGAACCAAGAAGGTAGGTTTTTTAGAAGCAAATGGGCAATTTACGGGCTATTTATTATATAGGCCGTTCAAGCATATTAGTCACAAATTACTAAATACATTTTTGTGTTATTTTAAGGATAAAGTGGGTGCTTTACAGAAATTGTATATCACAACAGCATAGGTTTTATCAGTTAGTGGTTGCATTATTGTTTCATTTAACATTCAATAGGGGTTACCTGCAACAAACTTCCGTATTCTGTAAAACAGGTCACATTGCTTTCATTTCAGATCTTTTGTTTGTACTTATATTATGTACTTGTTTTACTCAAGATGCTTTCAAAGCAGATACCATAAATGGTCAAAACCAGTGTCCATCACATATGCAGATTGATATCATTTCAGATATTTGAACTCTCGAATTTCTGCCACAAGTCAGTTTTGCTGAACTGCAGGCCTTATGTGATTTCATTGCATTGAGCTTGATGGCTGTGTACAATAAACACCGTTTTTCTCAGTTGATAACTCTTTTAAGTGATGCTTTGCTTTCCTAGAATCAAGCCATCGCTTTGCTGAGGATGTCATCCCTAAAAGCCTAATGTGTTTCACGCATGTCGTCCCAGTCTCTGCCACAAATGGCCTTGGTCTGCACTTGCTCAAGTCTCTCATCCGGCAATCACTTGAGGAACAGAACGTCACAGAAACTGAGGGTCAGCGCAGTGAGAGGCTACTTAAGTTGGGAAGGGAGATTCCCACTTCATCTATACCTAGCCGGGGGTTTCCTCAGCCGACCTGAGATGCCACATACAGGTTCGGTTATGTAAATGATCCTCAGGGATACTGTTTAACATTTGCGGATATGTGAAATATGTAATTATATGAAGTTAAAGAGCATTCAACAGAACACAAACAGCACATTTCACTTAAATCGGTCTATATTGTACAGAGTAGGATCTGTGCCTTATATGTGTTTAAATGTTGCATACTGACGCCAAAATGCTGACCTTTGTGTCTGGGTAAGCTTTCATGTAATGCATTCCTTTGAAGTTGGTTTTACTTTACTTTACTTTACTTTATTGGTTTATAGTAATGTGGACAACCTCTTTTAATCAAAAGAGCAGCTTTAGCCTCTACGGCTAATTTCCAGCTGTAGTCCCCAGCCAGTTATTAATTGGCATACATCAATAAATACATTGCAATTAATACAAGGCTTAAGCAAGAGCTTAGACAAACAAACAAGGTGGTACAAAATTGAAACAGACAAGCAGGCACAAATTACAAAGACATAAAAGCAGGTCAAGCAATAAACTAGAGAAAATTGACACCAAAGATAATCATGCAAAGGCCACATTGAAGCACATATAAGACATAGCATTGAGACAGTCAGCAGAGATCAAGTGGCAGAAGCATGATCATGTCACATCTAGTGCGCACATCACATCTAGCATATTAATGTGTGCAGGTGTAATTGTCGGTTAGCCAATTTTTAAGGTGTGCAGTAAAAGTCGAATACATATGTATGTTTTTAATTGTAATGGGCAATGAGTTCCAGTTATGTATTGCAGTAAAAGAAAATGATAATTGACCAAATGCACTTTTTCTTAGTGGGATTACTAGGTCGCCACGTGTGGTGCTTCTGGTATTATGACTGCTGTTATTACGTTGGATTATGAATTAATTGAAAGGAGGCGGAGCGGTATTATGTAAAATTTTGTGAACCAGACAAATATTTTTGTATTTGATTACATTTTCCCAGCTCAGCAGTTTATAGTTTTTAAGGATTATACAATGGTGTAAACTGTTAGGCTTCTGGTCCAAGATTTTAAGAGTTTTTTTATAAATAGTTGCTAGTGGCTTAAGTGATGAGCTGTTAGTTTGTCCCCAGCTTGTCAGACAATATGTTAGATGTGACATAATCATTGCATCCATAAATAATTTAGCAGCATTAAAAGTAAGGGCACTTCTAATATATCTAAAATTAGCTAAACTAAACTTGACCCTATTGCAGACTTTCTTAATATGTGTTTTAAAAGAGAGATTAGAATCAATAATAACGCCCAGATATTTAAATTGTGGCACAATAGTAATGTTTTGACCCGAAATTGATATGATTGACACACTATTACATTGTCTTTTTGTAAAAAACATTCCCACAGTTTTATCTACATTTAATTGAAGACATGAGCGATTTAGCCAATTGGTGATCTGGTCCATGGCTTTGGTCAATTTTGTGGCAGCCAGATTTTTTGTCTTGGCATGCACATAAATTACAGTATCATCCGCGTACATTATTGTATTGATGTCAGGGCAAACTGATGGCAAATCATTAATATATAGACTAAACAAAAGCGGGCCAAGTATTTTTTAGCTGCTCTCCCAGTCTGATCATGCTGGTCTGGTTTGCTGGTTTTAAAGGCATTTTGGTAACTTGTCAGTTTGTCTACCAGCTATTCCATCTGAACAGGCTGGGAGCCAAGATTAAATACTGGTCAATGCAAAAAAATATATACATTTTTATACATTTTACCCAACAAAGTAAGATGGCTACAAATGCTCTCTGTGAAAATTATTATATTCTATACTTAATTCTATAAAAAGTGGCCACCTGGAGTTTTAGCCATTGCTTGTTCTCATTCAGTTAACCTCTCTGTTTTTCAAGGTCTTCACCATTTTTTTTTTATTTGTGTAACAGAATCAGAGCTCTACAGCCAACTGATTTTTCATGCTGTTGTTTGTAATGTAGGTGTTTTATGCCTTCATGAACTGTTTAATGCTAGATTAATCTGCACCAGAGTAAAACCAGGTAAAACACTTGCAAGTTCAAAACTATTTTTTTGCCTATCATAAATGTTTTTGTCCTTTTGTCCACTTGCAGACATGTGTCAGCTCCACCATACGCCACTAGATGGCACTAAAATCTTGCAGGTGGTTTGCAGGCCAAACAAGGGCATATAGGCTACTTTTCATGGTAAACTCAGACAGTGGACTTATTCAAAGGTTGCAGGTGCTTTGATCTTTGTAAAATTTGTATGCATTGTTAGATCATTTCAACACTCTGGAAACGACAAGAACATGGATTTAGTTAGAAGACATTTTTTGTTTGGTATCCAAAACCAGTTAACACCCCAAACCAGTTAGAACTGCATTTTATCCAGTTAATAATTTAAGTATTATTTGTTGTCTTGTATCATCCAAGAAGTTGGAGGAGGAAGGGTTGAGAGAAAGCAGGGAGATGAAGTGATCTGAATGAGCAGGTTTTATTGAATAATCTTAGTTCCGTCTTTTTCAGTGCTCAGCTGGACTTCATCTGACCACAACAAATTCAACATGTGTTGAATTAATGCTATAGAAAATTACCGCTTCACAGCATCATCATGTGATGTTAAATAGAATGGAAATGGTTTCACAAAGACAACTATCACTTGATACCACATAATCGTAAGATTAATCTGCAATTGCAAGCATTACAAGAGCACAGATAATAAAAATAAATATCAACAGATGGTTAAATGATATGATAAATGATTATCAATTGGAAAAAAAAACGGTTTAGTATCTGTATGTAAATATACAGTATGGATTCTCTCATTAAGGTTCACACAGATTGCTAGAATTTAATTCCTTTCAGCATTTTCTCCACATTCAAACTCATTTAAACATTTGAATAATATAGTCATATTAGGTTATTACTTGCAAAATTGGTTTGTGATTCATACAAGACATTCACATAATTATTTTGGGCACATTTAACATTTTGTATAGCAATTTACAACCAATAATGTTTATTCATTGTCTGCAATATTTCAACCATACCTAACAATAAAGTTTATCATGGAAATCAATAGACAAATGTGTATTTTTTTTTTTTTTTTGCTTAATTAAAGATAACCATAGATGTATTCTGTAGCATCTCATTAAATTCAAATAAAGGTTTAACAGTATAACATACCAGAAGGCTGAAGACAGATGCAGTTGCTTTTAAATTGAATTCATGTAGTCATACAAAATCTCAGGATTAATTTACCAGCAAACGGAAGCAAACCACCAATAGAATCAGAGAGGAAGTACTGGAAGTGAAAAATATGCCCAGACAATCACTAAAACAAGAGAAATATACATATTAGTACAATGTCAGCTGCACTGGAAAATATCAATTTCATCTCATATATTTTGATGCTGTATGGTTTGAAATATAAAGTTCTATTGTACCATTATAAAACAGCTAGTTGTGGTCCTGGCTTCTGATTAGTCAGCACCAATAGCTGATTGTTATTTTTGCCGCATAGCAACCTTATGTATACATTGTGTGGAGCACAAGCTGTTGTCAGACTCACTAGATTATTACTAAAATTAATGGCAAAATGACTGTTTGGAAATGTAAACTGATATTTTCTACTGACACACTACAGCAAAAGATATAAGTAATTGGCATAAACCTTTTTTGGGGTGAAAATACTAATGTGCCTAAGACTTTTGCACAGTACTATACTTCACAACTGACATTGTTCCTACTTTATAAAGAATGCCCATACAGTCATTCACAGCACTGATTAAAGACAGACAGTGACAGACAGCACTCATTTTAACTATATATCAGAGTGAATGACAGAGATATAGTTAAAACATTATATGTGGTTTTATATTAAACAATGACACAGATTATGAAATACATTTATTAGCCTTAGAGTAAGGGAACCTTGGGAAATTAAAGCATCTGAGGAGCGTGTGAAAGCTATGGATTTAGTTGAAATATTTTTCATGTTATCCGTAGTTTTTTGTGGCTCTTTTTTTATAGTATCGGTTCAGGCACCGTTTAGGCACCAGTACCGTTTTAAAAGTTTCGATATGGCACCGGTATCTCATACCTGCAAACTAGTCGCTTTTCAGCGAAAATCGCAGTTTTGAATGGGAAAATGTCATCCACGTGAATCGTGTAGATCCGAAGAGTTTTTTTTTTTTGACGGAGGAGGGGGGTCTTCTGCGGTCTTCCCTACTGCGGTCTTCTTTACAAACATCTTTGGTGATACAGGATGCGAGTCATTTGGTCAATCACAGTCAAGATAACAGCAGCGTCATCTTTGAAAATCCCCTGGCTGCAGCTTTTCCCGCGGATGAATTCGCTTCTATTCACGCCTACTTCTAGAACCTACTGCACGAGAGTGATTTGGCCAATCATAGTCAAGATAGCGGCAGCTTTTCCGCGGATGAATTCACACTTTGGACACTGACATTAGTTTTGAGGTAAGTGCTGTTATCTGCCAACAATATAATTGTTTTCTCTAACGTTGTTGTTAGTTAACATGTTTAAACATTAACGTTATAATGGAAGTGTCGCCTAGTCAGTAGTAAGATCAGCAAATTGTGTTGTTAGCTTACAATGTTAGTTCAATGTCACTCTGAAGGATTTTGGCAAGGCTAAGTTATCTCCTCCACTGCATTACTGTTAATTTCGTTTACGAGTACTTTTCGTCATTATTTTCATCAACGACATTTTACACCTTTATAATGACAGCATTTTTATAACCGTTTTGGTCACATGTGGTCGGGGAAAAAAATTATTTTGATTAATATGCACGAGGGAGAGAGAGCAAGACGGTGAAGGTGAGTGCGTGGCCGGGGCTCTCTCTCTCTCTCTCTCTCTCTCTCTCTCTTGTAACTGGTCTTTTGAATTTTTTCTGTATGAAATAATAACGTCATATCATAAATGATAGGAAACCCAGCAACAACGATTATCCGTTTCTCTTCCATTTTATATATCAATCTTATTTGCATGTTAAATGATGGTGCTGGCAGATAATGACTGAATAGGATGCATAAAATGTATTTTCTTCCTGGGGGGGGGGGGGGGGGTTACTAAAAATGTCACCTTTCTCAGTCCTTCTGAGTTTGCAGGTATGTATCTAAAAAGCCCAATCGATACCCAACCCTAGTTAAAGGTACCTTCCATGAACTGGTCACTTCCTGGTGCACCTCTTGGAAGAAAGGAATTAGAGGGTGGTACTGGCAATCAGCACGAGCAGCCTCCAGTAACCAATCGTCCAGCCTCGAGCGTTCGGGGCAGGGTGGAGGATTCCACTCAAGCCCAATGCTCTCAGCTGACCAGATAAGCATGGCCGTCAGCTCGGGATCAGACTCTGCAATGCTGGCATTCCCAGGGGAGGCAACGTAGCCGAATTCTCATCTCCCGACTCAAGCCCGCCTTGTGATGTGGCAGTCGACATTTTGTCATACTCGGGAGCTCCGAATGAGACGTTGGGAATCTGGTGAGAAGGTCCAGCAAACTCACCCGGAAATTAAAATAGCTGCAGCATTTGTGATGGGGAATTGGCCCAAGGAGGCTGGCTCGTCAGGGAAGACCACACAGTAACCCTCAGATCACCCTGTCCACCAGCCAAAGTAGGCCTCTTATGAGAAGAGGAACTAGATTGGGGTATGGCCAAGGGGACTCTATACCTTTTAAGGTAATCGAGTCTCCATCTTTATGCCTAGATGGTCATGTCCCCGCAATGAGAACATGAGTCGTCCATGAACGCAGTCCCAGCATGCTGAAAGCCCAGACACATGACACAGCGATCGTGGCCATCACGAGGAGCCATATATCGACCGCACTGACATCTTTTTGCTGCTCCTTATATATATCCACAGAGTGGGAAGGAGCTCACAATGCAAATTCCACAGACCAAGGTACACGGTGTACCATTTACTTGTTTTATTACCACTCAAAGGGGATTGGGCTCTTTTTGACGAGACCCCTTAGTCAGTCTCTTTCAGATATAACGTCGTAAGTGACTGACTGAAAGGGAACCCTGATTTCACTACAACTATAAGCTCCACCAGGCCTGGTTATATTTCATTTTCCCCGTTTCAGTCCACCTTGGACACAGCTGCTTCAACACAGCTTTCAAAATATACTTGACCATGGATGAGAGAGGATGGACGAGTTTGACATGTGCACAATATCACTTAGTGGACACTTTTGTCTCAACTTTCATCTTATGTCTGGGTGGACACAATAATTGGGCTGTATGTGGATCGAGTTCAGACTGTTGCAAAACCTATGGCCAAAGTGCACTTTGAGCTTATAGGGTTAGTTGCCCCAGAATGAAAATTCATCCATCTTCTACTCACCCTTGAAGTATCCTAGGTAGATGTAACTTTCCTCTTTCAGAATATTCCAAAGTCATATAAAAAATTGTCCTTGCTCTTACAAGCCTTTCGACTGGGGATAAATGGGTGTTTGTTGTCCACATCTGTAATAAGACCTCCCTGACATGGTTCCGGGGGGTGAATAAAGTCCCCCATAGTGAATCCATGCATTTTTGTAAGATAAATATCCAGATTACAAACGTAATAAACACTTTTTTTTCTTAATTCTGCTGACTGTGGGGAACTGGGAGATTTGCAGGTGGATGTCATAATTTGACGAGCCCAGAGAGAGAACTAAACAAAACGCTGGTCACAAATTAGAAGTACAAACAAGGATTTGTAAAGAAAAACGTTGGAGGATTTCGAAATAAGCCCAGAGGAGACTGGTTTTCCTTTGCTAAAGTAAGCAAACTTCCTATATTTCCCAGAGGTGCCGGGACAATATTTCATATAATTCTAATTGGATTATTCAGAAAGAAGAAAGTCACATACACCTAGGATGCTTCGAGGGTGAGTAGAAGATGGACTAATTTTCATTCTAGGGTGAACTAATCCTTTAACTTCAGCGAGTCTATAATCTCCACTCTAACTTTCAGTTTCAGACTGCTGTCACGTGTGGCACTGTGGGTCTGCAGCTTATTGTCCGGTGTAGATGGTGTTAACAGTAGTTAAATAAATATTCACCTTGTAGCACATGGTCGCCGCTTGACAGATGCATCAAATGAAATCTTGATGTTCTTCACTTTCACTTTAGGGCAGGGTAGAGTGTTATTCTTACGGAGCACTGAGATATCTGCAACAAGGTATTCTGGATTTGTAAAGATTCTCTAAAGATTGCAAGTTGCACATTTGAATCCTCTTTACCATTTCTATTTTGCCCAATTTACTCCTAATACAGTGTTTTATAAAATTGCTTTCAGAAGGTACTTCTGAAAACCTACCTTGCATGGTAAAGAGAAGGATGATGTCACCACCCTTGATAAACTCTCTTTTAGGGAGATCTTCTTTCATTATGGCATATTGATATCCCCAAAACATACCAACATATACAGTCTCATTGCCAATGACAACTCGAGTTCCATTATTTCGGGGATTGTCCCAGTCATTTCTGCCATCTGTTACGACAAAATAAGCTTTTAGACATTTCAAAGCTAAATATAATAATAACCTTGATTATCAGTTAACTAATACGTAGCATTTAATAATGCAGCATTTAACATGATATGAGAGAAAAATAATCAGATTCTCACAGGAAGAAACTAAAGCAGGGTCAGTTGTGAAGCTTTTCTCAGAGGACATGCGCTTCTGTATGTGTGGATTCTGGTCAAGCACCTGGAAGGTTATTTGTCTCCAATAACAAGGCCACTGCAACTGTTCATCATATGCACCAGATACCAGACCAACATATATTGAAAGGTAATTCTGATACACTATTAAGAGAGCCTGAAAGCGATATCCCTCACTGGAGTAATACAATGGACTGTACATCCAAGTACCAGACACACTGTTGTACATAACCTTCTCAAAGTCTCTTATCTGCCATGTGTGGGGACACTCGGTCTCTGAAATATTGATATCATCCAGTGAAAATCCTCCACTGGAGTTTCCAGCTCCTTTACGGGCTTCAAATACAACCTGGAAAGTTTTATTTGCATTCAGTGGCACATGATGAAGCTTCCAGTAATTCCCAGGGGGTTCTGTAAGAAATTAAACTGTCAGTAACATTAAATATTTGAGGGGCATCTTAAAAAGGTCATATGATGCAATTTCACATTTTCCTTTCTGTTTGGAGTGTTACCGGCTGTTTGTGAATAGATAAGGTCCCTAATGTGGCAAAGACTAAACTCTCAAACCTACATAGATATGCTTTATAAAAATTAAGACTCGTCAAGCCCCCCTAAATCAGCTGGTGTACACAGGCCCCCATATCTGTCATGATGTGGAAAGTTTGCATAATGCCGCCCAAATGTTAATGCAAAGAAAGAAGAAATAACTTTGTTTGGACTTCCAAGGGAGGACACAACTAGAAATCAGTGGTTAAGTGTATTTACAAAACTGCTCCAGAACAGTTCAACCCAAATAATCAGATTTGTGGAGCACATTTTATGGAAGACTCTTTCCTGATCTTGGGAGAGAAAACTACAATGCCGGCTATTCTGAGTCACAGTCTGTAAGTATGCTTGTAAAGGATTTGCCACTGATGATTCAAAAGCGAGTTTTGAGCAGTATAGAGTAGCACTTTCTCCAATCACAAATGCAGACATGGTTTTTATGTTTATGCGGCACGATGCTACGCAACACAGAATAAGTAATTATAATCCATAATTATGTCACCACTGGATGAAACAAATGGCTTGTTTGTAATGGGTTTTGTCTTGTATCACTGGGACACAGCGTCACACTATGGTGAGGGGCGTAACATTTCAGTCACTTGTGGCATTCGGTCAATCACTACACACTGGATAGCTGGCCAATCACAGCACACCTCGCTTTTCAGACCGATGAGCTTTGTAAAAATCGATGCGTCATGAAGGCGGGGCATAGAGGAAAAACCACAATGTACAGTATGTGGAAAATAGACATGTGCCGGTATTCGGTAATGCAATATTTAACAGTAATGAATATGCACAATATTGTTGTCATAGGCACTTCTAAATACTGTGAATAATTATATATTAAAAATTATTCAGAATTTGCAATGCATTTTACGAATAATTTTCCCATCAACTGGACAAAATGCATAACACCACTGTAGGCTGCTTTAAAGATGTGTGGCTTCGATGTAACAAACAGTCATGAGAATCATATGAGGGAACATCTGAGAGATGAACTGAATGAAAGCACATTTACTCTCTGACAGCAGATGGCGCTAAACTGCAGAAAATGCAGCCCTTGGGAAACCCCATAAATAAAGCAGCTGCCTACTTTCTAAAACGTGTTTAATAGATTTAAATAGCCATTCAGATTTGTGGATTTGCTATATTGTTTATCACAGCCCCAATACTTTTCACACTTTACATTAGGGCTTCATTAGTTAACATTAGTTAATTCATTAGTTACATAAACTGCCAATGAAAAATTCTTCTGAACATTCATTAATCTTTGGTATTCCAATATTTAAAACAACATGTTGAAATCAAAAGTAGCAAATGTGTTATTTAATGAGCTAAGATGAACTAAGAATTGTATTTTTTAACAAAGATGAATAACTTCTGTAGCAAATGTACCTATTACTTATTGTGAATGTTAATACATTAACTAAGGTTAACTTTGAGATCTTATTGTAAAGTGATGCCTAATGGTCCTTATAGTTCTTATGCACTTTAATCTGTGTAAAACTTTTAACTTTATATATTTTTCTGTATTGTTTTATAGTATTCAAATGATCATATTTTTGCTATAATAAAAAAAGTTATTAAACCTCATGTACTGTATTATGACCACTTTTTAAAACTAAATTTCAATACTGTGATAATACCGTGATAAAAGCATGAGCAATTAATTGCAACATGCAACATTCCTAGTGGAAAATAATGTTTTTTGAACCTTTAACAGCATAAACATATTTCATTACACCAAATACACAAAATAATGTTCTTTTTAGCAACATCATATGACCCCTTTAAATGCGGGGTTATATACTTTGTAATGTGTAAAAAGAAAAAAACCAGACCTATGATCTGATCCATAAGTCTGAGAGTTCCTATGCTGTCTGCTTCATTCTGGTATTCTCGGATCCAGATGTTGAGCTGGTCAGACACATTACCACTGTGATAGTAGTAGAACTGCAGGCACTGGACTTTGCAGTCTCTTTTAGGGGTCATTTTCTTGCTCTCCATTCTGGCTGAATCCTCCTCATTTCTATCTTTAGTGCTGAAGTGCATGAAGAATGACACACCTGCAGACATTATCTCAGGTGATAAGTTTACAGATGTGTGAAAAAGCACACACTGTGAAAACATTTTATATATATATATATATATATATATATATACAGTATTGTTCAAAATAATAGCAGTACAATGTGACTAACCAGAATAATCAAGGTTTTTCGTATATTTTTTTATTGCTACGTGGCAAACAAGTTACCAGTAGGTTCAGTAGATTCTCAGAAAACAAATGAGACCCAGCATTCATGATATGCACGCTCTTAAGGCTGTGCAATTGGGCAATTAGTTGAATTAGTTGAAAGGGGTGTGTTCAAAAAAATAGCAGTGTGGCATTCAATCACTGAGGTCATCAATTTTGTGAAGAAACAGGTGTGAATCAGGTGGCCCCTATTTAAGGATGAAGCCAACACTTGTTGAACATGCATTTGAAAGCTGAGGAAAATGGGTCGTTCAAGACATTGTTCAGAAGAACAGCGTACTTTGATTAAAAAGTTGATTAGAGAGGGGAAAACCTATAAAGAGGTGCAAAAAATGATAGGCTGTTCAGCTAAAATGATCTCCAATGCCTTAAAATGGAGAGCAAAACCAGAGAGACGTGGAAGAAAACGGAAGACAACCATCAAAATGGATAGAAGAATAACCAGAATGGCAAAGGCTCAGCCAATGATCACCTCCAGGATGATCAAAGACAGTCTGGAGTTACCTGTAAGTACTGTGACAGTTAGAAGACGTCTGTGTGAAGCTAATCTATTTTCAAGAATCCCCCGCAAAGTCCCTCTGTTAAAAAAAAGGCATGTGCAGAAGAGGTTACAATTTGCCAAAGAACACATCAACTGGCCTAAAGAGAAATGGAGGAACATTTTGTGGACTGATGAGAGTAAAATTGTTCTTTTTGGGTCCAAGGGCCACAGGCAGTTTGTGAGACGACCCCCAAACTCTGAATTCAAGCCACAGTACACAGTGAAGACAGTGAAGCATGGAGGTGCAAGCATCATGATATGGGCATGTTTCTCCTACTATGGTGTTGGGCCTATTTATCGCATACCAGGGATCATGGATCAGTTTGCATATGTTAAAATACTTGAAGAGGTCATGTTGCCCTATGCTGAAGAGGACATGCCCTTGAAATGGTTGTTTCAACAAGACAATGACCCAAAACACACTAGTAAACGGGCAAAGTCTTGGTTCCAAACCAACAAAATTAATGTTATGGAGTGGCCAGCCCAATCTCCAGACCTTAATCCAATTGAGAACTTGTGGGGTGATATCAAAAATGCTGTTTCTGAAGCAAAACCAAGAAATGTGAATTAATTGTGGAATGTTGTTAAAGAATCATGGAGTGGAATAACAGCTGAGAGGTGCCACAAGTTGGTTGACTCCATGCCACACAGATGTCAAGCAGTTTTAAAAAACTGTGGTCGTACAACTAAATATTACCTAAATATTACCTACAACTAAATATTACAAACCTACTGGTAACTTGTTTGCCACGTAGCAATAAAAAATATACTAAAAACCTTGATTATTCTGGTTAGTCACATTGTACTGCTATTATTTTGAACAAAACTGTGTATATATATATATATATATATATATATATATTTATTCACAGACTATTTGTAGACTGACTGTAATAGATCTCACCATTTTGTTCTTTCCCCAAGTTTGTGTGGTCAGTCACATTGATCCCACTCACTGACTTTACTGTCTGCCAGCCATAATCAGCAGCAGAACAGACGCTCATCTGACACAGAGATTCATCTTCAAAACTACAGTGATCAAGGAAAGAGATGGATGAATCTGTAATGCAAAGAAACATGTTTGAGGCAAAATCAGACCCTTAAAGTCAGTAGGTCATTATCACACAATAGACTGACAGGGTGATTGGGCTCTGGCATAAAAAACACAATTTATTTTTTATTTTTTTTACATGGCAATTCATTACAATTGTTATCGGTCTTTATACAACAGACACAAGTCCTACTGATATATTCAACAATCAAACCAAAAGCCCAGAGTTACAGTATATTTCACATAATATAGATTAAAAAAATAAATGAAAATAAAATAAATTTGAAAAATACTCACTGCATTTATAGAGTTTGTTGAGTTCAATCACATCGTATTCACTCATGTCCAGGCGTTGACCAATCACATCTTGGAACTCAGGACGCTTGGTAATGATTGTGTATCCTTTACCGTTGCTGAAGGCATTTTTATCCAAATGCATTAAAGAGAAGTAGTCATACGGGGTGTCTTGGGTGGTGGTCAGATTCTCACTGAATTTACTGAAACTGTTTGCATACCCTAAAAATAAATAAACTGATTGAATTATCGATGTAGTTGTTCATAAGGAATGGCTTATTTACTTTTAGTTAAATGGACAGTTCAGCATCAGGGCTAGTAAATAAATCAAATGACTTGTAATGATGTTTGTGAAGTTGATGGTCACATAATCATCTCTGTCATATCTTGACTGCTCATGCAAAAATCCCAGTGCATGGAGAAACTCATGCTCAACATAGGCTTTTGATCCACAACCAATTCCAATGGAAAGAGTCTGAGCTCCTGCAAAACTGTGACCAACATATGACCAACACCTGAAAAACAAGAGAACACATTCATATTACATACAGGTAAGGCGAATAAAGGTTGTTACAACACTACCTATTAAAATAAATAGTCTACATGATAAAACAAAATATCACAAAAACTATGAATTAACACAAATAAAATAATTATTATGTTAGAATCCACAAAAAATTATCTTTTTATCTAAATGTTCTATTCTTCAAAATAGCTACTGTTTACCATAGAGCTCTGTTCTTCTCAAACAAAACTAAGCAAACAGCAGGAATGCTGCACATACTATAGGCGCTTCAGATCAAAGCATACGTGGTCTAAAACTGTGCTCGGGTCAATACCATAGACAGTAAAAGAAATGGACACAGTGACCCCATTGGATTCAACGGAGACAAGTGAAGTCAATAGGCTAGTTGCATATCTCCACCATCTTGGATTTCCGATCTTGCGAGTGTGTGCAAAGATACTTCTGGTTGTGCTAAACGTCAATGCAGAGAACCAGAGAAATCCAAATATTACCTTCAATATGTTAACATGATTTATAATATCATTTCAAATGCAAATAAGATATACACTGCTATTATTACTATACTATAAATGTAAACTGAGCCAGTGGATTTGAAACTGTGTATGTTTGGGTCTGGTGAATGAATTAAATACACTATGTTCCCTACTATTCATGAAATGAAACTCATGGTGTGTATACAAAGCTACATAATCTATTTGTTTCTTAACAATTATGTAAATTTACAAATTACTTATTTCTCAGAAATTTTTGTATTACACTGATTTTTTTTTTTAAATGAAATATTTACCTCGTGAGACGTGGGCTGCGATTTATCTTCATAATTATCCATTTCTCAATTGTACACAATACATCAGTCTGTTTCATCATTACTTTCACAACATATTTTATTATTTTACACAGTTAACTAATACATGATTAATTTTAATATCTGTTTTATCTGATAATTAATGCAAAAGAATAACAACATGCGCCGCTCATAGATGATTTATGCTGCAGATCTTCCACAAAACAAATAAACATTGATAAAAACACACATGAATGCAAACAGCGATCTTTTGATTAATGCAGATACCATAATTACATTACGTTTAATTGTACAGTTACAAATTATGTTATCAAATCAAGTTAATAAAACATGCTTTATCAGAAATATTTGTGCGTCTCGTTTGACAGTCAGAAACCTTGATCTTACATAACAGTCAGATCAATACCAGCTCTTCTAAAATGAAAAGTATTGCATATTTGACTGGTTTGTGTTTGAAAGAAGAAATCCCTGTGGACTGATTAACCTGACATCGACAAAGAATAAAGCAAATGTCCGCATTGTATCTTGATGAATTTCCACACAGAGGTATGCAAAAACGCAGGGAGGGTGTTTTCCCATGTCTATACCACTATCCTCTGTTAAATTAAAAAAATCATTGATTATATACATCTAGCCAAGTTTCATATGTAAGTTTCCCTTACAGTAAATGCGAGCATGGCAAGACCGGAAGTAAGTATGTACACACTCGCATCGCTGAAGTTCACCGGCGCCATCTTGTGCACCTAGCCTAAGCACGCACTTCCTGGGAGTCTAGCTTACTCAGGGGGGCAGGGTTTCATATTTTTTTGAAGCACCCCTGGGCACCGCCATTGGCTAGCGGACCCCCACCTGCTTTTAGCATTCCATTGACTCCCAGTCATTTTGGCGTTTCTTTGACAGCGAATAACTTTACATCTGAGGTGTTTAAAGACTCCTTTTGTCCATTAATTATTTCTAAAGAAACACGAAAATGTATAAAAGGCTCCATTACCTTGTATCATACGTTATGGTCCCGTAGAAGCAGTTTTTGTAAAAAATAGTCTAACGATTGCGTCATAGCTAGCGACTCTCCGTCGCACAGTAGAAAAATTACCGTATGGACAGGAGGAGAAGCTCGCAGGCAATCTTTTATTGTCTATGAGGCTATCAGGGGGATGTGGAGTTATAAAGTCAAGCGAGATAATTAATCAGAATACAGAATACCAAAATGTGCTCCTGTTCAAGCTCGCCTTCTCTGGCAGATTCGGTGGGTGATTCAGGTACAGCGATTACAAGACTTACAGGTTGCTCACATGACATCTACGTCATCAAGCTCAGTTTGTGTCTGCGAAGTACGCCCGACCCCCAGGAAGTGTGTGCTTCTAATTGACTTCACTTGTCTCCGTTGAATCCAATGGGGTCGCTGTGTCCATTTCTTTTATACTGTCTATGAGCGTACTGCGCAGACTCAAACTGAGCAACCTGTAAGTCTTCTAATCGCTGTGCCAAGAGAAATCTGAATTAACTATTAAATCTTGCAGACGTTGTTTGACATCACATGACATCAGAGGGATATCACAAACTGCTTTGTTTTGAACTCTCTCACAACAGACACGGAAGAGACGACAATGCTGAATAAAGTCGTAGTTTTAGCTATTTTTAGACCAAAATGTATTTTTGATGCTTCAAAAAATTCCAACTGACATTCTAATGTCACATGGACTACTTTGATGATGTTTTTCTTACCTTTCTGGACATGGACAGTATACCATACACACACTTTCAGTGGAGGGACTGAGAGCTCTCGGACTAAATCTAAAATATCTTAAAATGTGTTCCAAACATAAACAGAGGTCTTATGGGTTTGGAACAACATGAGGGTAAGCTATTAATGACATAATTTTGCTATTTGGGTGAACTATCCCTTTAACATAGATTTAACGTTTAGATTTAAATTAAGATTTAGATTTAGATAAAACATTTAGATTTACCTTTAATTACTTTATTGTAATATGGTAATACAGAAAAAAATGTTAATCTTGCACAAATGTATTTGTTTTATAGTTAAATCTGACCAAATTGGACCAGTTTTTCTTACACAATTTATTTTACAAACGGCGCCCCATAGTATCAATTCAGTATTGATTAATAAAAGTCGCGTGACAACACTAACAAGTTTATGAGCTTCTGAATGTTACTTTTTGCACTGCGTGATCTCAGATCTCTGTGTGTGAGTGGTGTGTGTGTGCGCATGCACATTTTGTTAACATGATTAGGAAGTGACTAACGTGTTGATAGCATGATTAGCAAGTGACTAGCATGTTGCCAACATGACTTGCAAGTGACTAGTATGTCATTAGCATGATTATCCAGTTACTAGCATGTTGCTAGCATGTTTCCAGCATGCTTAGCAAGTGACTAGCATGTCGCTAGCATGTTTCCAGCATGATTATCACGTGACTAGCATGTTGCTAGGATGTTTAATAAGTGACTATCATGTGTCTAGCATGACTAGCAAAACACTAGCATGTTCCTAGTATGATTAACAAGTAGGGCTGGGTATCGATTCAGATGTTCCAGATCGATATTATTTTGATTCACAAGCTCTCAAATCGATTAGATTTCGATTAGATTTTCGATTATGATTCTCGATTAGATTTTCTATACTTGATTCTCGATTCAACTCAATGAATATAAATATAGTACAAATATTTATTTTTCGCAGTTATTTTTTTAGAAAATTAATGTTTCTGTTGTGTCCTGCCTTTTTATTTCACATTTTGTTACAACAACAGTGTGATTATATGGTCATATTTTATTGAAACCATTGATGTCCCGTTTTTCTTTGCAGAACTCAAACTAACTGGAGTTAATGACACACAAGTCTGCTTGTGTGAGGAGGAGGAGGTGGTTTCCTCAGCTTCTTCAGAAGACAGGGAAAGACAGTTTAATGCAAGTAAACTTCATAATTTCATGTTATCAGTTATAGTTTTTTTTTTACTAAGAGTAAAATAATGTTTGTTTTTTGTTTTTGTAGATGTTAAAAGCCAGAGACATGGGAGAGCATCTTTCTTTTGAGATTTATGCAAGTTATTTTTAGAAAATAAATGTTTCTGTTGTCTTCTGTCTGTTTACTTCACATTTTGGTGCAACAACAGTGTGATTACGTGCTCATTTCATTAAAACCATTGATGTCTGTGTTGTTCATTGCAGAGCTTAAATGAACTTTGGAGTTTTCATGTCTGTTTTGGAGAGTCATCATTTCCTGGTCTTCCCTCTTAAAGGAATAGTTCACACAAAAAAATCATTTACTTGCCCTCATGTCATTCCAAACCTGTAAGACTTATGTCCGTCTTTACAACACAAATGAATATATTTTAAATTTTCTCCTAATTTTGTTAATCCATTTATAGTCTAGATAATCAGTATTTTCAAGCCTCATGAATACAAAGTTATAGTAGAAGTAATCCATTCCGATATTTATATATGAATAAATCTTAAATTATATGATAGCAAACATGTATGTTCAAAACAAAATACTGGTCTCCCAGACTAGCAATGGAGGACACAAATTAAGAGAATATTAAAAATATTTATTCGTGTAACAACCCAACATGTAACAACCCAACTGGTTGGGTTAAAATAACCCAGCGTTGGGTTCGTCCCTTTTTGACCCAGCACTGGGTTGCCAAAATAACCGAAATTGGGTTGTTTTCAACCCAGCAGTTTTTAGTGTAATCATACAAAAGAGAAAAAAAAAATAGATTCGTGGCCCTTGAGAATTGAATTTTTTGAATTCCACATTCAATTTTTTGAATTCGACCACATTTTAAAAAACGATCGATCGAAAAATCTATTTTTTTTTACCCAGCCCTATCAACAAGTGACTATAATGTAATTAGCATGATTAGTAAGTGACTAATAGAGCTGTAGTCAAGACCAGCTTTGTTGAGTCCAAGTCAAGTCCAAGTCCAGGACTAGTCAAAACCGAGTCAAGACCAAGTCCAAAGAGGTTCAAATCCAAGTCAAAACCGAGTCCAAATTAGAGAAAAAAGGATCCTCTTCAAGACCACATACTTAACTACTGATAATGTATGTTATGTGAGAGACAGCATATCTCCTATTCTAAGAAAATAATTTTACATTATTATTTGCAATGATCAAAAAGCATGTGCAAAGTAACAGCTCTGTTGGACAGGGGTCTCCAAACTAGATCCTTGAGGGAAAATGTCCTGAAAAAGTTTAGCTCCAACTAGCGTTTTCCACACGGTTTCAGTCGCGACATGCAAATGTGGTTTTGTTTTGAAGGAGAAGGTTTTTCATTTATTATTATTATTTTTTTTTGCTGGACTCAGTCGAGACCAACGAGAACATTTGGCGAGACCAATGGCCAAGTCCGAGACAAGTCGAGTGCAAACGCAACGAGTCTGAGACATGTCCGAGGCGATAAAATCCGGACCGGACTCGAGTACTGCAGCCCTAGTGACTAGCATGTTGCTAGTATGTTTACAGCATGATAAGAACGTGACTAGCATGTCGCTAGCATGTTTCCAACATGATTAGCCAGTGACTAGCATGTTCCTAGCATGATTAGCAAGTGACTAGCATGTTGAAAGTCTTATTGAAAGTCTTTAGGTGGCTTTGATAGTCTGGTTTATGAAAACAGTACGTTGGATCAGTTAGAAAATATATAGCAACTCGACTCAGACTAGTCTGAAAGTTTTTGCTGGTTCTAGGGTTAGGGTTAGGAGATACATTTTAAAAATTTAGTCTCAAAAGAAGAAGAAGAAGAAGAATGTACGTCACAGTCAACTTTATCTTCCCCAAGGAGGAAATTTGTTTTAGAGACATCAAAAAAAAAAAAAAACAATGCTTTTCATGGATAATTTCTATAAAAGGGGAAGTTGTGGCTTAATGGTTAGAGAGTTTGACTCCTAACCCTAAGTTTGTTGGTTCAAGTCTCGGGCCAGCGATACCACGACTGAGGTGCCCTTGAACAAGGCACCAAACCCCCAACTGCTCCCTGGACACCGCGTCATAAATGGCTGCCCACTGCTCTGAGTGTGTGTTTACTGATGTGTGTGTGCGCACTTTGGATGGGTTAAATGCAGAGCATGAATTCTGAGTATGGGTCACCCTACTTGGCTGTATGTTACTTTCACTTTATAATATTTTAAAAGACCCATGACAACTGGTATAAAAGATTTTTTTAATCTATTAGTCCAACATAAAGGCAGACACTTTTATACAGATTGTATTATGCAAAAAAAAAAAAAAATCTCTATATTTGTATATGTCAGTCTATATTTGGATTACAAACCATACTGTACCCATCAAGACTCTCCACAGAGATGTAAGAAATGTCTTCTGCTGTTCTGGCCTTAAAGTCAATACATGATTTCAGTCTGAATTGCTCAAGGGCTCTCAAAATGACTCCTTTATAGTTCAAACCTACAAACATGGAAGACGTGAAAGTAAATTTAAATGCTATTTAAAACTTGACATGACATGAAAATCCAAGTTTTCTTACTGAGATTCACACTCATTTCAAAGGGGACAGGAATATTCCACTTGAACTGATTCCCAAGAATGTTGCTCCTTTGATTTGGCTTGAAAGCAGATTGTTTTAAGTATCCTGGGAGGACTATACATGCTGATTTCTGAATTATCCAATACTTTAATCATAGAATGTCTTGGAACAGAACTCACCACCATGATGTCTCCTTCTCGGAGATTTAAACCTAACAGCACAAGATAGTTCAGTACACAGTGAATATGCTTGAATAAAACAGGAGAAAAAACATCTTGGTTACGTATGTAACCCTCGTTCCCTGAAGGAGGGAATGGAGACGTTACGAATGGGATCTCGCCCGAGAGCCCAATCACCTTCGAGTGGTACAAAACGAGCCAATGGTACACAAAGTACAAAGTACCTTGGTCTGCGGAATTTGCATCGCGAGCTCCGCCCCGCAGAGCGGGTATATAAGGAGCAACGCGAGCAACTCGCATTAAAGTCTTCGCTGAGGAGCCGAGCCAGTGACACGGCCAATAAGCGGAACAGCGATGTGGCAAGGTGACGTTACGTCTCCGTTCCCTCCTTCAGGGAACAAGGGTTACATACGTAACCAAGACGTTTCCTTTCAATCGGTCACGTTCGACGTTACGAATGGGGTCCCTTACAAAACGCCACATGGCTGTCTTCAAGCGACCCGTGTGAGTGATAGCACCCTGTCGTGAGGCCAGCACGAGTGAGGGCCTATAGCTCGCACAGAATACACTGGGTAGCATATTCCAGCTGGACATATGCCAGCAGGCTGCCTGCACATGGGAGGACTTACATAAAGCAGGTATCTACAAAGGTGGTGATACATAAGAACTCTGAGGTACCCAGCCCGCAGGGTGGAAGTTTCAATGACAGAGCTGGCAAGAGGCTTGCCAAGGGAAAGACACATGCTGCGGAGAGACTTACTGTGGACATACACACGTGGGATTACCCAGAAGGGGAATCACGACACATGGAGGCACCTAGTCCCACACATGGCTGACCAACACCGGCGGCGCCAGGGGGGGTCTTGGGGGGTCTCAAGACCCTGCCAAAAAATGCCTTGACCCCCCATTTGACCCCCCAGCCTCTTCCTGATTAAAAATATATATATTCGGGATAAAGATCCAAAAATGTTTCTCTTCAAACTACGCAGAACAATAATAAATAATTATTTCGATATTTATTCATACACTGAACCGAGAACCGTTTCTGATTCGAGAACCGATGAGCTGATGATAACTGCGCATGCGTGATTCAGCGTGAAGCAGACTGACACAGAGCGCATCTGAACCGAACTGATTCTTTTGGTGATTGATTCTGAACTGATTCTGTGCTAATGTTATTAAGCGCGGGTAAACCAAAGGCTTGAATGAAGGGCAATCATCGCCAATGACGGCATTACATCGAGCGCAAAAGAATCGGTGAACCATTTTTTTTTTTCAGCTGGTTTATTTGATCGAATTGTCCGAAAGAACCGGTTCACTTGAGCACCTGCTCCTTTGACCCTTTAGTGCCCTTTTGTCAAAGCAAAATTTCCTCAAATTTTTTTTGTAATAACATAAACATTTGTGAATGCCTGCCCACGCCCAATCATAATATTAGTACAATTTATTAATAATAATTTAGCCGTAAATAAAATGACCAACATGATGACCGTTCACCTGACTACGACCTCATCCAACCGGGAAGATTCCTCATGCTGCACGCGCATTTTTTAATTGCTAGAGGATATTTTCAACATCGTGGCAGCTGGTAAGTGGTGTTTCATTCTCAGCGAAGTGATTTTGATGTTTATTTACTTATTATTATTTTACAAGAACGATGTGATGTGAGAACATGCAGATACGTTGTTTATATTGCTGTGTGTAGCCTGTAGTGTAGAAGTAACACTAGCGTGCTGTTTGAGGGAGGAAAGTTTCACAGACATCGAGGGGTCTGGTCTTTTTTATTATTTGAATAAACTTTTATTATATTACAGTACTTATTTATTTTTAACACTTAAAAATAATTATCACAACACTGGTAAGGCTTATTCAGATTTTCTCATTCTCTGAATTATCATTATAAAAATAAAAACAATTCAGAAATGAATTAAAATATAATTATATTTTAAATGTGATGCAAATATTTTTTCTACAATAGGAACAGTGTTTACAACAGCAAGATCACTTTAGCCTGTAAACTCAAAAATATCTATCTGGAAATAAATGTAAAAATATCAATGTCAATAAAAATGACATGAAAGTGCAGTGTGAAGGATATGAATAACAAATGTAGCCTGTCATTTGTTTACATTGCAAAGGTGTTTTTGTTGTTTAGTAGCAGTAATATGCAGTTATTAGCCATGTCTACTGTATTTTTTGTTGGTTTTCATGAGACCCCCCTTGAAAAGACCAGGACCCCCCATTGCCCCCCCAATCAAAATTGTCTGGAGCCGCCACTGCTGACCAAGGGGCATGTATGCAAGTGTTGGACATCAACAGTGCTGGAGAAACCCAGGGTTCTGACTGAGGAACTCACCTGAGGGGAATAGCGCACGCATCCAGTCCGCGGAGTGGAATGGCGCAGCAAGCGGATTGACACCGAGCAGGTCCTTACTGGCCTGAAGGGGCGAGTACTCGGGAGGACACGGACTCTACATGGAGATAATAAAATCTCGCGAATGTGTTAGGTGTTGCCCAGCCCGCAGCTCTACAGATGTCTGCTAGCGAGGCGCCATGAACCAGCGCCCAGGAGGAAGCTACGCTCCTAGTTGAGTGAGCTCTCACCCCTAGGGGGCATGGCAGGTCTCGAGCCTGATAAGCCAGGACAATAGCATCCACTATCCAGTGGGATAACCTCTGCTTGGAGACAGCCTTTCCCTTCTGCTGGCCTCCGTAACAGACAAAGAGCTGGTCTGAGGTCCTAAGGCACCGAGTTATGTCCACATAAGTGCGGAGCGCACGTACTGGACAGAGCAGCGCCAGGGCTGGGTCTGCCTCCTCCAGGGGCAGCGCTTGCAAGTTCACCACCTGATCCCTAAAAGGAGTGGTGGGAACTTTGGGCACGTACCCAGGCCGGGGTCTCAAGATAACGTGAGAGTTAGTCGGCCCCGAATTCCAGGCACGCTTCGTCAACTGAAAATGCCTGCAGGTCCTCGACCCTCTTCACCGAAGCCAAAGCCATCAGGAGCACAGTTTTCAAAGATAAAAACTTTAGCTCTACTGAGAGCAAGGGTTCGAAGGGAGCTCTCAGCAGTGCTGATAGAACCACTGCGAGGTCCCAAGAGGGGACTTGCTGAGGACGAGGCGGATTGAGCCTACTTGCTCCTCTCAGGAACCTGATGATCAGATCGTGCCTCCCAAGAGACTTACCTTCAACAGGGTCATGGTGAGCCGAAATGGCAGCCACGTAGACCTTTAGGGTGGAAGGAGACAGCCTTCATTCCAACCCCTCCTGAAGAAAGGAAAGCACTGACCCAATCGGGCATTTCCAGGGGTCCTCACGCCGTGAAGAACACCAAGTGACGAAGAGGTTCCACTTCAAAGCATAGGCATGTCTGGTGGACATGGCTCTAGCTGAAGTGATGGTAGCTACCACCTGTGGTGACATGGTACCTAAACCTTCCGTGACCCATCCAGAACCCACACATGTAGGTTCCACAGATCGGGACGTGGGTGCCAGAGGGTGCCCCGTCTCTGAGAAAGAAGGTCCTTCCTCAGAGGAATTGGCCAGGGAGGACCTGTCGCGAGGAGTACAAGTTCGGGGAACCAGGTCCGGCTGGGCCAAAAAGGCGCAACCATGAGGACCTGCTCCTCGTCCTCCCTGATCTTGCACAACGTCTGTGCAAGAAGGCTCACTGGGGGAAACGCATACTTGCGCAGGCCCAGCGGCCAGCTGTGTGCCAGAGCGTCCATGCCGAGGGTGCCCTCGGTCAGGGAGTAAAACAACTAGAAGAGGGAATTTTCTGGAGAGGCAAACAGGTCTACCTGAGCGTCTCCGAAGTGTTCCCAAATCAGCTGAACTGACTGGGGGTGGAGTCTCCATTCCCCGGGGTGAGACTGCTGCCGTGAGAGCTCGTCGGCTGCACGATTGAGCCTGCCCGGAATGTGAATGGCATGAAGTGACCTCAGATGCTTGTGACTCCACAGGAGGAGATGGCGAACGAGTTGCGACATGCGGCGGGAGCCTAGACCACCCTGGCGGTTGATGTACGCTATGGTCGCAGTGTTGTCCGTACGGACCAGAACGTGCTTGTCCTTCAGCAGGGCCCTGAAGCGGTGCAGAGCAAGACGTACTGCTAGCAACTCGAGGCAATTGACATGCCACTGAAGTCGGGGTCCTTTCCAGGAGCCTGACGCAGCATGCCCGTTGCACATGGCACCCCAGCCCGTGGCAGAGGCATCTGTTGATAAAAAAACATGCCTGGACACCGATTCTAGGGGCACGCCGGCCCGTAGAAACGAGGGGTCCAACCACGGGGTGAAGTATCGGCGGCAGGCCGGAGTGATGGTCACTCGGAGCGTGCCCTGTTGCCATGCCCATCTCGGGACTCGGTCGTGAAGCCAGTGCTGAAGCGGTCTCATATGGAGTAGCCCGAGTGGTATGACTGCCGCCGCGGACGCCATATGCCCCAGGAGCCTCTGAAACAGTTTCAGTGGAACCGCTCTCTTGCCCTTGAATTGTCTCAGGCAATTCAGCAGTGACTGCGCGCGCTCGTTCGTAAGCTGCATGAACATGGCGACTGAGTCTATTTCCATACCGAGAAAAGAGATCCTCTGCACAAGGGAGAGTTTGCTCTTTTCCCAGTTGACCTGAAGACCCAGTCGGGCGAGGTGTCTGAGCACCAGATCCCTGTGCTCGCACAACCGCTCTCGAGAGTGAGCTAGGATCAGCCAGTCGTCGAGGTAGTTGAGGATACGGACACCTTGTTCCCTGAGAGGAGCCAGGGCTCCCTCCGCGACCTTCGTAAAGATGCGGGGAGACAGGGCCAACCCGAATGGGAGAACCTTGTACTGATATGCCTGCCCCTCGAAAGCAAACCGAAGAAACGGTCTGTGTTGAGGAAGAATGGAGACATGAAAGTACGCGTCCTTCAGGTCGATCGCTGCAAACCAATCCATCGGACGAATGCATTCGAAAATGCGCTTGGGCGTTAGCATCTTGAACGGGAGTCTGTGCAGAGCTCGGTTCAAGGCACGCAAGTCCAGGATTGGCCGTAACCCACCTGTCTTCTTGGGTACTATGAAGGAAGGGCTGTAAAAGCCGGACTTCATGTCGGCTGGAGGGACCGGCTCTATCGCGCCCTTTGCCAGCAGGGTCGCGACCTCTGCGCGCATGACAGGGGCATCTTTGGCCACCATCATCGCGTGGACACCCCGAAACCTGGGGGGACGCCGGGCGAACTGAACCGCGTAGCCGAGCCTGAGCATCCGGATGAGCCAGCGGGAAGGCCTCCAAGTGGCAAAGAGGCCATGAGAAGGCGAAGCATTCTTGAGCCGTCTTTGCATGGAAACTGGCAAGGGGAGAGGGGAATGAGAGCGGCGAGGAAGCACGTCGCCAGCTGTCGTTCATGGCCTCTTGGGACCCGGAGGTAGAGGAAACAGCTCTTTAAGTGAAGGTTTGGGTACCACCGGCCGCAGGGCCAGTGGCGGAACAAAAAGAAAACGAGAACAAAGGATTTTCCCCCGGCCCTCCTCCGGGGGAAGGAGTGGTCCTGCTACCATCTCCTGATGAGCTGACGTCTCCAACTCCGGGTCGCCCGTCTCAGGAACGCCGCTTGGCCTGGCGTTTGGCAGGTTTAGGGGCAGAGACAGGTTGCGCCGCCCTTCTGCGGCCATCTCCTCGCTGCGGCTGGGGTGAAGGCTGCTGCTGTGGCCGAGCGGGAGTGGAGGAGGCCGCAGGGTGGCGCCCTCGGCGACGAGCAGGCTGAGGTTGCGCCAGCGGCGGGGTGGAAGCAGCAGTGGGCCGCCGGGGCAAGATGTGTCTAATGGCCTCAGACTGCTTCTGGGCGGCAGAGAACTGCTGGGCAAAGCTTTCTACCGCGCCGCCGAAGAGGCCATCCTGGGAGACCGGGGAGTTGAGGAGCTGAGCCCGATCAGACTCCCTCATGTCTGCCAGGTTCAGCCATAGGTGGCGCTCCTGGACCACCAAAGTGGACATCACCTGACCCAAGGAGCGCGCAGTGACCTTCGTCGCTCGGAGAGCGAGGTCGGTAGCAGTGCGCGCCTCCTGCAAAACCCCTGGGTCAGAACCGCCCTCGTGCAGCTGCCGGAGCAGCTTGGCCTGATAGACCTGAAGTGAGGCCATGGCATGCAGGGCAGAAGCGGCCTGGCCCGCAGCTCTGTAAGCCTTGGCCACAAGCGTGGACGAGAACTTTCAGGCCTTGGAGGGCAGCTTGGGACCACGACGCCAAGCGGAGGCGCTCTGTGGACACAGTTGCATCGCAACAGAACACTCCACCGGGGGAATCCCAGCATACCCCTTGGCCGCCCCGCCATCGAGGGCAGTGAAGGCGGAGGAAGAACCAGAACGGTTTCGGGCAGTTAAAGGTGCCTTCCATGAACTAGTTACTTCCTGGTGCACTTCCGGGAAGAAAGGAACCAGAGGGGGGTGCTGGCGATCCGCAGCCTCGAGCGCTCGGGACAGGGTGGAGGATTCCACTCAAGCCTGATGCTCTCCGCTGCCCGGGAAAGCACGGCCTTCAGCTCGGGATTGGACTCGGACAACGCTGGCACTCCCGAGGGAAGCAACGCAGCCGAACCCTCATCTCCCGAGGACTCAAGCCCGCCTTGTGATGCGGCGATCGACATACGGCCCTCTTCGCGAAGCCCCGAATGAGATGTCAGGAGCCTGAGAGGGTCCAGCAAACTCAACCAGCTGCGGCGTATGTGAGGGGGGTGTGGCCCGAGGAGGTTCACTCGTCGGGGAAGCCCACACGGTAACTCTCAGATCACCCTGGCCACCAGCCGAAGTAGCTCTCTTACGAGAAGAAGAGCTAGAACGGGGTGTGGCAGAGGGGACTCTATACCTTTTAAGGTAATCGAGTCTCGATCTCAACGCCGAGATGGTCATGTCCCCGCAATGAGAACATGAGCCATCCACGAACGCAGTCTCAGCGTGCTGGAAACCCAGACACGTGACACAGCGATCGTGACCGTCACGAGGAGCGATAAATCGACAGCACCCAGAAACACACGGGCGAAATGACATCTTTAAAAAGACGCAAATCGGCCCGTATCTCTTTTGTGAGAGAAATTGTCTCTTTTAGAGGTGTTGAAGCGCTCAGGGGAACGCGGGAGCTGTCGCAGGAAACCCAGATGAACCGCTGAATCGGGCCGTCACACCAACACCAGCTCTTGCTTGTAAACACTCCGGTGATTGCAGCAAGCGATGTGCTCGGCTCCGAAGCGAAAGCTTGAATGCGAGTTGCTCACGTTGCTCCTTATATACCCGCTCTGCGGGGCAGAGCTCGCGATGCAAATTCCGCAGACCAAGGTACTTTGTGTACCATTGGCTCGTTTTGTACCACTTGAAGGTGATTGGGCTCTCGGGAGAGATCCCATTCGTAACGTTGAACGTGACTGACTGAAAAGGGAACTAATGATTTATAAACAAAAAAAGATATTAGTTGCCTTACTGCAATGCATTTGAGTTTTTAAGATAATACAGTAGTTTTACCTTTGTTTATATCTGGACTGTCCTTCCGATCCTCATTAATGTCTGAGACAAATATAATAAAAACAAAAGAAAGAGCGAGAACCAGAATTGTGTGCATTAAATGCTTGACAAAATATTGAATTGTAGTGAAATTGTAGCCTAAAAAGTAAAATGATGAAAGGCCAATCATATCACGCAGTAATGAGCAGCCAAAACCAGATCTTTTACGCTACATACATATAAAACATATTACAATAACTTTACGACTGATTAATTTCAGTGACTGTGCTGCTGTACTTACCAGATGTATCTGGTGGGGGCTGAGAACATGAGATGAAAACAATTTTTGTAAGTCGCTTTGGATTAAAAGCGTCTGCTAAATGTTTAAATGTAAATGTAAATGTATTCAGAGAATATGACAATTTTTTGAAAATGTAAAAATATCAACAGCTTTCTACCACTTCTATGACAATATGTTAAAACATAAGCTCTCAAACGTACCATAGATGATGCTGGGCAAAAAGCCAAACTCAGCAGAAGAAATGTGCATAACTGCATCTTCACTGAAAAAAATCATAATGATCAAATTTGTTGTTGATTTATGCAGTTTTTCTTATTATTTTAAAATTGACCAGCAAAATACTTGGGACACAGAACTCTTTTTAAAAAAAACATTTAATTATGTTTTATAATATATAAATATTACACAATCAGTTATTTACAATTAAGGTAATCAATATTTAAAAAAAAATCTGGAAAATAAAATATGAATGCATACCAGTTTTCAGTCACTAATGCAGCTGAACATTAAACTGCCTCCCAGTCACCCAGTTTGACAAGAAAGTGTCAAGTTGTCACATCCACACTGTTTAGTTCCTTTTCGTTTTCTTTGTTTCTAAGTAGGTTCTCATTTTTACTACTATATTATTACTATTACTATTTTAAATTGTGTGTTAACTAATTAGCTCCACTGTTCTCTTTCCTCATTTGCCCTGTGTGTTGAAACCCCCACCTTTACTCAGTTTCCTCATTTGCCCTGTCTCTTTCCTAATTTGTTTTATACCCCCAGTCTGACTCAGTTCTTTGTCTGTTCTTGTCTTAATAGATTTTGTTTACTTTGTCCTAGTGGTTTTCGTGTGTCTCCCAAGTGTTTTTGTTTAAATACATATTTACCATTTGTAAATAAATAGTTGTCTCAACTCTTTTCGTTTCAGAAAACAAGCTAGGACAAGTAAGACATTTTTTTTTGGCTTAATATTTTTTACATGCAAATAGTATAGTCCTTCTCTTCCTTAAACTGAGTTCCCAGTATATTTACATAGTTTGAACAATAGAGATGCCCTGAAACTCAGGTTTTTACAGTTGTATTATTATTATTTTGTTTTCTACAAATAACCATTTTTTGTGCAAAGGAAAGAATTGATGGTCCAATTAAATTTAATTAATTATAATTTTTTTTTTAATTATTTGTCAGAGACAATGAACAGTCAAAGTCTGTCCCATAATTAGCTAAAGAGCTGTATTTCATCTGTCCCTGGAGAGTACCAAAACACCCTATAATAAAAAATTATATATATAAAAAAGAGACTCCCAAAGTTATGTAATCATTTCAAAACACAGTAATGTTCAATGACCACAAACCTGAATCATCTTCTTTTGAATTCTTTATTTCGATATATCATTGCTTTATAATTAAAAGGTATTTTTTTGTATTTGTTTTGTTTTTAAATGTGCCGAACAATCACATCTTGACAAAGCTATTGTTTGTCTTATATTTTTTTTGTACGCAAAGAAACAAATTCTTTCAAGGGTAAGGGTGCAAGGTTATAAGCAATTTTGTACTTTAAACAACAATTGTAAAACATAAAATTGTCAAAAGTAAAAAAAAAAATGTTTATAACCTTGCACCCTCACCCTTCTTTGCATACTGAAAATATAAGACAAAGAAGAGTCTTGTCAAGAGCTAATTGTTCAGCACATTTAAAAACAAAACAAATACAAAAAAATACCTTTTAATTATAAAGCAATGATATATCGAAATAAAGAATTCAAAAGAAGTGCATAGGTTCCTTGTCTCTGTGCTCTTTGGGTGCAGGGGATGATGCAACTTGTAACAATGAATCGTTCTTTTGAGCCAGTTCTTAAACGTACAATATGGAATGTTTGGCCACCAGGGGTCACTCAATCAAAATAATAACATAAGACGTACTTTGATGACGTCGGGAAAGAGCGTAAGGCTCATGGGAGTTGTTGTTCATTGGAACACGCGCTCTGTTGCTCCCTATCATTCCTCACTCATTCTAACTTAGTATTTTGACAATCATGTCTTTTCGAACGGAGAGACGGTTTCAACGGCAACAACATAAACAAACGTTACTGCGCATGAGTGCTTTTGTGGACCTAACTTAACTTCCGGTAGACTTCCAAATATAATCAATAACAACAGCTAAGTCCCTCTAGAGTAGATATTTTTTGATAACAAACAAAATGTTTGCTGCGTGGATCAGGCGGACTTAATGAAAATGCAAATTCATTATTTGCCAACAGGAGATGTTTTAAGCATAGACATAAAGCGCGAGAAATAGAGGTTTCCCCAGTAACAGCTGTAAACGAAGCAGAGCTGGTAGGCTCACACGCTGCTTTATCAGGCATGTAACATGCAAGTCTTTCTTCAGAAATACAGCGATATAAAAACACCTGTGCTTCGTTTTGATATTTAAACATATAACTGTAAGGAAGTATTATTATTAAACATGCAGTACTTAACGTTACTCATGTTTATTTAATGAAGCCTTTTTGAAAAAAGATCAATTTTAAAATTGTAGCGAGTCTCCAAAAATGAATAAATGTATGGGAAACACACCCCGCAGCACAACCACCTGAGCCCAACTTCAGTCTACTCATCACCTTGCCTTTAACTGCGTTTGTAGAAGGCACCGCAGCCAGACCGATGAAACCGTCTATATGAATTATGAGACCCCTATCAAATCAATATTCCATCTAGCTAGTAGTAATATATGTTAAAAAACACTGTCGCCTTTCGTTAATAATTATAATTACGTTATACTATGATATCGAACAAGTTAGAGAACTGCATTTGAAGCTACTTTATTCAGCTAGATATAGAACAAATGTAGATTTACATGAGAGCTAGTCCGTCTGCGTTTTACACAAGACATCATCGTTTCACAAAATATACGGATAGATACAGTTAGCTGAATGGATGCATACCTGTTTATCAGAATGCAGGCGAGTTCGGCATCTCTCTGTAGTTTCAGCTTGTCACGAAGCTCTCTCTGTCTTGGAAATGCAACTCCAATATTTGCCCGTGTCTTGTTGCTTCTCTTGTCCCAAAACCATCTCGGGTCATTTATTTCACCCATGCATTTGCGCTTCACAGAACGTGCAGGCAAAGCATAATCATGATCCATAACTAAGTTATTGATTGAGGTTTAAATACGAATATAAACAATATAAATATAAAATATAATAGTCTCGATCAAGGCTACTACTTTTTCTTCTTCGTCTCGTCTTTGTTTCTGTTCACCTTTGTATTTGGCAGTTCCGCAGGAAGTTAGATAAACTAGAGGGGTCAAAGTTTATATTACGCCATAGACGGGTGACAAAACGGAAATAAAGAAACGTGCCGTGTCTTCTAATTAAACTATAATTTTCTCCGGATTTGAAAGTTTGTGGAAACTGTCGGGATGATGTAAGTACACAACTAAAAAATATATATAACATAGATATAGTGATTTCTGCTATTTTTAAAGCAGAAAAATTACATATTGCGCCTTTAAGAAGCAACCAGTCGAGCCGCTTCACAAATCGAACTGAATCAAACTTTAGTTCCGGTTTGATGATGCAGGATGCACAACTTAAGTATCACGTACAAATCAAAAAGAACTGACTGAGCCGGTGTCCTGACATTTTATCCTACCCGTCAGATTTTCCTAGCAGGGTTAACTGCGCATGTGCACATGAGTATCACTTCCTTTTTCTCATGCTAAACAACAATTTTTAATGTATCTGCATTACTGTAAGGGTAGGTTTAGGGTTGGGGTAGGTGTAGACTTTAATAAAAACACCATCTAATTGATAGAAAAAAATATTTATTGTTGGTTTCCTGTAACTGTATCCCTTCTAGCTACCACCGCGGATATAACACATAATTACTGTATTTGCATTACTATAAAGGTAGATTAAGGGTTGTGGTAGGTGTAGACATCAATAGACAATAACCTAAAGCATTTTTTGTTGTCAAATTGTACTATAGTGGGAGGTAGGAAAATCTGAGAGGGTAGGATAAATCGACAGAACACCGGTTAAATCAGCTGTCGAGGTTTACCTAGGGTTACTGAGGACTCAACAAGAACCGAATGAACCATGGCAAAGTTTGCAGATGATTACTGAGGATTCTGATGAATAAGTTGACGATACTGTGTAAGTCTGAGGCACATACTGGAATGTAAATATGCTTATTATGAATTTTATGAATTTACATTTTATTAAAACTTGCAAAAACCTTTTTGTGGAGTTTTGTAAATAAATGTTACAAAATTAGAACATATCTGTGTTTGTGGATCAATGTAATGTGTGCTGTAGATGTGAAACTTTATGGAATCATATCCAAGTTGGCTAGTCAGTACTGGTCAGTCAGTTGTATCTGACATAAAAGATCTGCGAATGAATCTATGACTGCAAACACAATTAACTTAAGTGAAAATGAAAGAGAGTGACATACAGCCAAGTACGTTGACCCAAAACCAGAATTCGGGCTCTGCATTTAACCCATCCATAGTGCACACACACACAGCAGTGAACACACACACACACACACACAAACCGTGAAAACACACACAGAGCAGTGGGCAGCCATTTTATGCTGTGGTGACCGAAGAGCAGTTGGGGGTTCAGTGCCTTGCTCAAGGGCACCTCAGTCGTAGTATTGAGGGTGGAGAGAGTGCTGTACATTCACTCCATCCACCTACAATCCCTGGCGAACCCACAACCTTTGGATTACAAGTCCGAGTCTCTAACCATTAGGCCACGACTTCCCTTAAAGGGATCATATGATGTGATTAAAATTTTCCCTTTCTCTTTGGAGTTTTACAAGTGTGCATAAAGAAGATCTGTAGAGTTGCGAAGACTAAAGTCTCAAATCCAAAGAGATATTCTTTATCTCCCTCGCGCCGCTCTGTGAGCAGAAGTGTAAAAAGTACAAAAAAATTTTACTCTAGTGAAAGTACAAGTATCTGGTCAAAAGAATAATTGTGTAAAAGTACAACTTTAAATTGTACTCGAGTATTAAAAAATTAGAAGTACTTACCCAGCTGAACACCAAAAAAATAAATAAAATAAAAATACAAAGAAAGGGATTAAAAGGAAACTCCATCATTTCCACCCTCGTGCCATCCTATATGACTTTCATATTTCAGATGAACAAACTAAGTGTTTTAGAAAAAAAAAAGTCTTTATATAATGCAAGTGTGTGGGACATCAAAAAATTAGGCTTCAAAAACTATATATATATAATGATTCATATAATGTAATATTGTAAATACAACTTATCCACCACCTGGTAAGAACATTACATTTTTGGAGATTTGTAACATTTAATTAAAAATTAATTAATTAGTAATAATTGTATTTAAATTCTCATCACTGATTTTATTTTCAATTTTGTGCATTCAGCTAATATATCACATAGCTAATGGCTCTATCAAAACAGAACAAATAATGAATAAACATTTTCGGGCGGAAAATCACAACTTTGATACCTCAGTATGCCTCCTCAGATTTGAAGGTGACATTTACCTGATGAAAGTCATAAATTGAAGAAGAAATGTGTGTGTTTGATGCATGAAAACAATGATCATTAGTTCTCACGTCAAGCACACACATGTGACTCTTGATTTGGCTGCCTCTGACGTGACACCCGTGATAGCTAATGAGAGCAATCAAGCATCACCTACCTGATGTTTCATTCTTAGCCGAAAAACTTTCAGAGTGTGCAATGTTAACATATACATTTCAGGAGGCTGCCAACTGCTTGCTCAAAACAAAAAGTGTAGTTTGTTAGGTCACTTTAATAAAACTTGCTAATTCGGCTCTAGACAGAATTCAAAAGATATCTGATGGTGTGCCTGCTGCTCTGCAAAGTCATGAGCCTTTAGTCTGTCCTATCCCCCCCCCCCAACACACACACACACACACACACTTTTGTCCACCTGCAGACACGTGTCAGCTCCACCATACACCACTAGGTGCCACTAAATCTTGCAGGTGGTTTGCAGGCCAAACCAGGGCACATAGGCTACACTTTGTAATAAACTCAGACATAGGACTGTTTCAAAAGGTGCAGATGTTTTGATTTATGGAAAGTATGCATTCATTAGAACAATTACATTTTAAACACTTAGGAAAGCTGAGAATATGGAACCAGTTTCTTCATCGTATTTAGTCGGAAGACATGTTTTGTTTGGTATCAAAAACCAGTTAACTCCCCATAACAGTTAGAACTGCATTTTGTCTTGTATAAGCCAAGAGGCTGGCAGAGGAAGGAATGAGAGAAAGCATTGAGATGAAGTGATCTATATTGAATAATCTTAGCTCAGTTAGTTTCAGTGCTCAGCTGGACTTTATCTGACCACAACAAATTCAACGTGCTGAATTCATGCAATGGAAAATTAGTTTCACAGCATCATCATCTGACTTTGAAATTGAGACTTTACCTTTTTTAAGACAAATTGAAACCACATAATCATAAAATCCGCAATAAATGATTAATCTACAATAGCAAGCATTACAAGAGCACAGGGAATGAAAATAAAAATCAATAAGTGGTTAAATGACATGATAAATGATTATAAATGGATAACAACAAAAAAAAATAATAATTGCAAAATTGGTTTGTGATTCATCCAAGATATTCACATAGTTCTTGTGGGCACATTTTGTATAGTCATTTAGAACCAGTAATGATTATGCAATGATTGCAATATTTAATATATTTAACTTGAGCTATTCGGAAAATGTGTGAACCATATGCAACAATAGAGTTTATCGTGGAAATCAGTAGACTAAAATTAACATTACTGATAACTATAGATGTATTCTTGTGTAAGCATCTCATTAAATTCAAATATATGTTTAACAGTATAAATGTTCATTCTCAATGAAATCAGTGTGGAATACAGAACTGATTTCCTCTATTACATGTAATCAGAAGCAGTTTTGTCACTATAAATGCAGTTCTACCATTAGTCACTAGATGTTTTCAAAATGTTAAAATAATGCCTAGCAGAAGGTTGAAGACAGATGTCTTGCTTTGACACTGAATTCTTGTGTAGTCCGACACTGGGTGGTGGTTAATAGTGATTACTCATGTTTGATTCACCAGAAAAGGAAACACACAACCAGGAGGATCAGAGAGGAAACAGTCTTGGCACTGGAATTGCAAAATATGTCCAGGCATTCACTAAAAGAGGAAAGAGATGCAGATGTGGAAATTAATGTTATTCATACCAAACTATCTGCCTACAAAGTGGCCCTTCCATGTAATAGAAAATAATGATTTAATTGTGTGTGTGTATAAATTAAAAATCTACCCACATCTATAAAAATATGCCCATATGAAATTGTGGCTTACCCCTCAGTGGGTTGAGGTGTAGAAGTTGTTGAGATTGCTTGAGGTGTGGGAAGAGCTCTGGGGAGGGGGAGGTAATGTTATGTTTATTTCATTATTTAATCAAATATTAGATTAGATTAACTTTAACATCCACAGGACAAAAAGGTGCCATTGGACAAAATGTTAGAAGAAAAAGTGGTTCTTTTAAGAACTGTTTACTGAAATGGTTCTTCTATAGCATCACTTTAAAAATACCTTTTGCAAACTTTGTTTTTAAAAATGTATGTAACTTTTGTTATTTAACAAAAAACAAAACAAACCAAAATGTTATTAATGAAGGAGTGCAAAAGCATTACAGGAAATTGCATATATAGATAATTCACATGTGCATATTATGTTGTATCTTTATATAAAGTAAAGTAGCTCTAACTGTGGGAAGCATGAAGCCTATAGTTTTTTGTTACAACAATGAATAAAAAAAAAATTCCATAGTTCGTTAAAAACAGCAAACCCTTGGAAATCACTGACTTGAAAGAAAAAAATTCCTCCATGCAGAACTGAAGTCAAACTACATGGCCAAAGGTAAAAAGTGTCATTTTTATATTTTATTATATGGTAACCTTTTTATAAAAGAAATTAGAGACTTGATGACTTGCTGTATTGTAAATACCATCACAGCTAATGTTTACTTTATTAACAATGGACTTTAGATATGATTATGTTTACGCAATATAGTAGATTCTCTCATTTCTTCTTCAGTAGGTCTACCTTTTTTTCCCTGTAGTTTGAATAAACGTACAACAGAGCTTAAATGGATATTCACCTTGTAGCACATGATCCCAGCTGGGCAGTTGAATGAGAAGAAACATTGAAATCCTTTACTGTCACTTTTGGGCAGGGTATAAAGTCAGATTGAAATAGCCCTGAGATATCTATGACAAAGTATTGAGGATTAGTAAGCAACATTTGAATTCTTGCCATCAATCCGTTCACACAGAACACCTTTCTGAAACACGAAAGAAAAGAAAAGACCCTTTCCAAGACCCTTTTTAAGAAATGGAAGCTTTAGCCTAAGTTCTGCCAGGAAGACTCAATCACTTCGTCACTAATTACCTTCATCATTATCCAATCACGTCTTTATACTCCTGTATAAAAGATCGTACTTACACATGTTTGAGTTCGCAGATGCCAACGCGACAACAACCTTCACCCTCCCCACCACCACCAGGATGGTCCTGTCCTTACCTTCCAGGGGGGTCTGCTGCGCCCCTGCCTTCGTCTTCAGGCAGGAAATGCAGATTCGCTACCCTCGGATTACGAACCATGGACGGGGCCTTCCGCCAAAGAAATTTATAATTGTGCTCGCTGAGCTGTCAATAAATGTATGCTTCGTACATTCCTCTATCTCCCGAGTCTTTCTGGTAGAACTTGCTTTTTAAAGTTGAAACAGTCTGGCATTAAAGCCTTACATACAGAAAACTCAGCGAGACGCAGCAGTTACCAACATTCATCTAGCCAGCACATGTTCATAAAAGAAATGAATAAATAAATAAATAAAAAAAATTACAAAAAACAAACAACAACAAAAAAGTTCCGAGTGAACTTAGCACTTATCACATGGTTTCATTAAAGGTACTTCACAAAACCTACCTTGCATGGTAAAGAGAAGGATGATGTCACCACCCTTGATAAACTCTCTTTTAGGGAGATCTTCTTTCATTATGGCATATTGATATCCCCAAAAAATACCAACATATACAGTCTCATTGCCAATGACAACTCGAGTTCCATTATTTCGAGGATTGTCCCAGTAATTTCTGCCATCTGTTACAACAAAATATGCTTTTAGACCCTTCAAAGCTACATATAATAATAACCTTGATTGTCAGTTAACTAAAACGCAGCATTTAACATGATATGAGAGAAAAATAATCAGATTCTCACAGGAAGAAACTAAAGCAGGGTCAGTCGTGAAGCTGTTCTCAGAGGACATGCGCTTCTGTATGTGTGGATTCTGGTCAAGCACCTGGAAGGTTATTTGTCTCCATGGACAAGGCCACTGCAACTGTTCATCATATGCACCGGATACCAGACCAACATATATTGAAAGGTAATTCTGATACATTATTAAGAGAGCCTGAAAACGATATCCCTCACTGGAGTAATACAATGGACTGTACATCCTAGTACCAGACACACTTTTGTTCATAACCTTCTCAAAGTCTCTTATCTGCCATGTGTGGGGACACTCGGTCTCTGAAATATTGATATCATCCAGTGAAAATCCTCCACTGGAGTTTCCAGCTCCTTTACGGGCTTCAAATACAACTTGGAAGGTTTTATTTGCATTCAGTGGCACATGGTGTAACTTCCAGTAATTGCCAGGGGGTTCTGCAAGAAATGAAATGGTCAGCAACATTGTCAGTAAAATTTAAAGAACATCTTGATGTACAGGCCTGTAAGTATTTGAAAAAGAGAATGACCTATGATCTGATCCATAAGTCTGAGAGTTCCTATGCTGTCTGCTTCATTCTGGTATTCTCGGATCCAGATGTTGAGCTGGTCAGACACATTACCACTGTGATAGTAGTAGAACTGCAGGCACTGGACTTTGCAGTCTCTTTTAGGGGTCATTGTCTTGCTCTCCATTTTGGCTGCATCCCCCTCATTTCTATCCTTAGTGCTGAAGTGCATGAAGAATGAATCACCTGCAGGTATGAAAACAGGTGTAGAGATAAAATACATACATATATGTGTGTGGCGAACTGGATGGATGTTGGCTTGTAATTGTCCAATATCTAGAAAGCAGTAATGAGAGTAGACATGAACCATTTCTTTTTTGAGTTATCATCATCCTTCATCCTATACAAAAGCACAAACATCTTCAAAACAGAAGCTTTTTTGAAAAAGAAACTTCACATTCACAGACTGTAATAGATCTCACCATTTTGTTCTTTGCCCAAGTTTGTGTGGTCAGTCACATTGATCCCACTCACTGACTTTACTGTCTGCCAGCCATAATCAGCAGCAGAACAGACGCTCATCTGACACAGAGATTCATCTTCAAAACTACAGTGATCAAGGAAAGAGATGGATGAATCTGTAATGCAAACAAACATGTTTGAGGCGAAATAAATTAAAATTTTTAGACATAAAATGTTTTTATTTTTATGCTGAGAACTTTTACAAAAACATTATATTATATTAAATTTACATTAAATTTACATTAAAACAACTATTAAAACCATAAAATCAATGAAAACAATGTATGAAATACTCACTGCATTTATAGAGTTTGTTGAGTTCAATCACGTCATATTCACTCATGTCCAGGCGTTGACCAATCACATCTTGGAACTCAGGACGCTTGGTAATGATTGTGTATCCTTTACCGTTGCTGAAGGCATTTTTATCATAATGCATCACAGAGAAGTAGTCATATGGTGTATCCTGTGTGGTGGTCAGGTTCTCACTGTATTTGTTGAAATTATTTGCATACCCTAAAAAATAAAGACTTATGGAATGCTTGATGTAGCTATTCAGAAGGAATGACTTATTTAAGTTGCATCCAAGTTACATGGACACTGCAATCACTATGTCTGTATATACCATTAGGTGATTAAAGGACTGTTTCAATTTATTCCTAAAAGACAATTAAAGTTAAAGACAAGATAATAATAATAATAATAATAATAATAATAATAATAAATACATGTCAACCTGTAATGATGTTTGTGAAGTTGATGGTCACATAATCATCTCTGTCATATCTTGACTGCTCATGCCAAAATCCCAGTGCATGGAGAAACTCATGCTCAATAATGCCTTTAATTCCACAACCATTTCCAATGGAAAGAGTTTGAGCTCCTGCGAAATTGTGACCAACATATGACCAACACCTGAAAAACAAGAGAGCACAGTCACACAACACAGTTCCATTGATGCATAATGTTAACAACACCCGAATTCAAATTATTATTTTTTTCAATCACATAAAAAAATGACCAAACAATGTTAAAGGGTTAGTTCACTGAAAAATGAAAGTTATGTCATTAATGACTCACCCTCATTCCAAACCCGTAAGACCTCTATTCATCTTCGGAAAACACAGTTTGAGATATTTTAGATTTAGTCCGAGAGCTTTCTATTCAAAAACTAAGACTTTATTCAGCATTGTCTTCTCTTCCATGACTGTTGTGAATGCGTTCACTGCAGTTTGTGATATCCGGTTTGCGAACGAATCACTCGATGTAACCAGATCTTCTTGAACCAGTTCACCAAATCAAACGGAATCATTTGAAACGGTTCGCATCTCCAATACGCATTAATCCACAAATGACTTAAGCTGTTAACTTTTTTAATGTGGCTGACACTCCCTCTGAGTTCAAACAAACCAATATCCCGGAGTAATTCATTTACTCAAACAGTACATTAACTGAACTGCTGTGAAGAGAGAACTGAACACACAGCGCATCTGAACCAAACTTATTCTTTGCTAAGAATAAGGCTTGAATGAAGGGCAATCATCGCCAATGACGTCCTTATGTAGAGCACAGAATAACCTGTGAACCGTTTTCTTCAACAGGTTTATTGAATCGAAATGTCCGGAAGAACCAGTTTACGGGAAATAACCGAACTTCCAATCACTACTGGTGATCTGAAAACCGATGTAACCGGTTCTTGGATCCAGAATGAGTCAATCATTCGTTCGTTATCTGGCTCGGTTCTGTGTTCATCTTCAGGTCTCTCTTCAGCAGTTCAGTCAGTGTACTGTTTGAGTAAATGAATTACTCTGCGATATTGGTTTGTTTTGTACTCAGAGGTAGTGTCAGCCACATAAAATACTTAAGAGCTTAAGTCATTTGTGGATTAATGCTTATTGCTTATTTATTACATCGAGTGATTCGTTCACGAACCGGATATCACTAAACTGCAGTGTTTTGAACTCGCTCACAACAGACACGGAAGAGAAGACAATGCTGAATAAAGTCATAGATTTTGCTATTTTTGGACCAAAATGTATTTTCGATGCTTCAACAAATTCTAACAGACCCTCTGATGTCACATGGAATACTTTGATGATGTTTTTCTTACCTTTCTGGACATGGACAGTATACCGTACACACAGCTTCAATGGAGAGATAGAAAGCTTTCGGACTAAATCTAAAATATCTTTAACTGTGTTCCGAAGATAAACGGAGGTCTTACTGTTTTGGAACGCCATGAGGGCAAGTAATTAATGATATAATTTTCATTTGTGGGTGAACTATCCCTTTAATGTCTTCTTTTCTTTTATATTTTATTGTCTGTCCATTATAATTATCTAATAATTGGCGAAAGCCTTTCCAAGTAATAGTCAAGTGGACCCATATTTTTTACTGGAAGCATTAATTTACATGTTGTATACTACACACTCAGTACAACATAGTTTTTAGGCTATATAGTGTATAATACTATATATTACTAATACTGTGTATTACTAACTGGAACAATACTTTACCCTTCAAGACTCTGCACAGAGATGTAAGAAATGTCTTCTGCTGTTCTGTACTTAAAGTCAATACATGATTTCAGTCTGAATTGCTCAAGGGCTCTCAAAATGACTCCCTTATAGTTCATACCTATAAAACACAATCAGAAACAATAATTAAAAACCATATAAAAGTTAATTAAAATATTTTAAACTGAATTTGTTCAATTGTAAGTGAGAAATCAGTGTTTTCTTACTGAGATTCACACTCAGTTCAAAGGGGACAGGAATATTCCATCGGTACTGATTCCCAAGAATGGCGCTCCTTCGAGTAGGCTTGAAAGCAGATTGTTTTAATTATCTGAGAACACTGGAGCTACTGGATTATCCAGTATTTTATTATGCAATAAACAACAAACAGAACTCACCATCTTGATGTCTCCTTCTCTGAGATTTAAACCTAACATTAGATATTCATACATAAAACATGAGTAAAAATAATGATTTGTGAAAATAAGTTGACCAATAAAATATTGGCTTTACCTTTGTTTATATCTGGAATGTCCTTCCATGTCTCTGTAGTGCCAATGAGGAAAAATGTAATGAAGAAATGAAAAGGACAGAGAAAAATTATAGACAAAAACATAATTTTAATGAAATAGAGAGAATGCATCTTCTGACAGTGATCAAAACAGGATCTATACTTTACAAAAAAATAATAATATCTGTTCTGTACCTATACCAACTACATCTGTTGGGGGCTGAGAAAACAAGATAAGAAAACAATAATCAGACATTAGGGAAAACGTATTTAAAAGCCAACAACTGTAGATCATCATTGTTACAATGTACTATAGCAAACTCTGTTGTCTATCACACTTACCATAGGTGATGAAAGACAAAAAACCAAAGCCGAGCTCAGGACAAGAAAAGCAGAGGAATGCATTTTCACTGGAAATGATCACATGTTAATTGAAGGTTATCACTTGCATTAAAATTTACAAGCAAAATGCAGTGGATACACTAAGAATTTTAAGTATTTAATCATTTTAAAATAATATTTCAGTTACATTTATAACAACTTCAAAATGTGACTTAAAACTCTAGATTAAGGGGGATACATACCAGTTTTCAATCATCAGTGGCTGAATTTCTAATGTAAAGCTGCTTGATCACCTAACTTGGCAGGTAAATCCCAAGTGATATTTTCTTAAAGTGAAACAAGTCATTTAAATATGCAGATAGTACAGAGCTTTACTTCCTTAAACTGTGCTCCCATACAGAAAAAAACGAGACGTGCACGCGCACACACACACACACACAAACACAAACTTTTTCACAGGATGAAAGAGGAACAAAGTTCTTGAAGAACAAAAGGCAGAAACAAAACACTATTTTTTCACAAAGTTGAGTTATACCTGTAACTGTAACATTCATCAACACGATCTTATCAATGTACAGACGAACTATTGTCAGGAATCCTGTAATCTTTAAATCTTTCATTTTTTCAAAGTGTGGTTTCAGGACTTTATCTTAGTGGTCTATGAGTCACAAGGTTTCTGGATCATTGATTTAGTATTTAAAACATTTAAGAAATGTATACTTGTGATACTGGTAGGAAAAATACATTATGCTTGCTTATTCATTTTCCCAATGCATCAATGTTTTTTTTTTTCTCTCAGTATTATTTGATGAATAGAAAGTAAAGTAAGAAGAAAAAAAAAGTATTTATTTGAAACAAAAATCTTGGTAGCACTTTATTTTACAGTCCTGTTCCTCATGTACATACTATGTACTTATTATAGTAATTACAATAACTATGTAATAACTAGATACTAACCCTGAACCTACCCCTAAACCTAACCCTACCCCATTGTAGTTACCTTGTATTACCAGAACTTTCTTAGATAAGTACACTGTAAGTACACTATAAGTACATGTTAGTACGCGTACTGTAAAATAAAGTGCAACCAAAATCTTTACTTTAATCTTTTACTTCTGATCAATTTAATGCATCCTTGCTTAATAAAAATATGAATTTCTTAATTTCACTGACTGCCAACTTTTGAACGGTCACGTACACTACCATTCAAAGGTATATCAAGTTAATTAAATCTTGACATAACTTAATAATGATATTAATTAAGTTAATATCATTAAAGATGTCGATTTACAGTTTTTCTCAATTGCTTAAAAACATTTCTTGAAACTATGACTCATTTTCAGAACAGTAAACACAAATCCATAACGTCTCACCCAATTCCCCAAACAACTACACTAAGCTCTACACTCAAAACCATTCACTTTGCACATTGCTGAAAAGACAAACTTTTCCCTCAGGCATCACACACACACTACAATATAGTCTTACACACTGTGAGATAAATTCAAGACAAAACTGATTATGTTGCCTTTTTATGTGGCATATTGTTTACAGTTTTTCTCGATTGCTTAAACACATTTGCCCACTCTGACATCACATTTTCAAAACCGTTAACACACAGGATAAAACTAAAGCTCAATGGCCAAAATGACTCATTTTGTTAGCAAAATGCTCTAACACTCACAAAACATTAAAAACATGCAACATAAGCAAATATTTCCATCAAACACCACAACTTGTGGTCAAATTACAGTTTTTTTCAACTGCTTACACACATTTTCCAAAGTTTTCCTCTTTTTTTCAAAACTTAACACACAAATTCAAGAATTGCACACACAAGATGCAAAATGCCTCACATCTCTTTCAAAATGAAACACCACAGTCAAAATATCACAAACATATTTCAAAAGCAAACTTTTGTCTTCCGTTGTAAACACCTTCACCATAATGTTATATTTTTGATTATGTCATATACACACTGTTATTCAAAACCTAAAGCGCTTCTTTTAAAAGCTCACATTGAATGTAATTGGGAGAGAGCTATATATAAAGTATATATATATATATATATAAAGTAAAAACAAAAGCAAAATTGAAACCAAACTTTATTTATTTATTTATTTATTTATTTTGCTCTTTGTGGTTGTAAATGTAGTATTAGTGTACACAGTTTGAAAAAAAAAATACATCAAAAATATGTAGTGTTGTAGCATGTAGTGTAAAACCAAACATAATGTGTGTGCGTGCATGTGGAGATGGTTGGGTGTATCTAGGCTCCATCTCTCCTCCAGGCTGGGTCCGGCCAACATACGTCATCCACGTCACATGCTATATTCTCTCGATACCTTACCAAACTGTGACCAATGCAATGCACTGTAGTAAATGAATGCAAGGGTACTACACTAAAATATATTTATTATAGCATATGCCTATTGTTTGTTATGGTAGAAAAGCCTTTATGTGTACATTAGAACATGTGTACATTACATTAGATTGTTACATACCGGTTCTTATTTCTAAAGGTTCGAATTATACCCACCCAAAGTAAATCTACTCAAATTAGGCTGGACTCTCAGTCCAGCCTCTCTCATTGTTAAACCATGGTTTATCACATGATCGACTACTGTAGCCCTAATCTCATTCGAGACCACTCTTCTTGTTCCTTGTCGTCCTCCATTTCTGACTCGTCCTCTTCCTCCCCTTGCTCCCCTTCCAACTCCTCTTAGTCGAACTCGTCCTCTGACTCTCCCTTCAACTCCTCTTACTCCGTCTGCATTGTTTGCATTGATTGTCCAAAAGCTATTACTTTACATTTGGCCTATTTATAGGCCACTACTACAGTTATGATTGGTTGTTGTTAAGTAAAACAACAAGTGTTTGCACATGTGAAGAGTTAGTGTGAGGCACTGATGAATTAGTGTGCCATTTTGATTGGTTGTGTTTATAAAAGGAAATCAAGAAACTTCCTGTCAGATTTTTGTGTGTTTCATAGAAAATTGTGTGTTGTGTTTTGCAAAAAGTGTTTAACGAAATTGAAAACTGAGTAAAAGGCCAAAAACTTGTGTACGGTTTTGCAGATTTAGTGTGTGGTTCTGGTGTTTGAGTGTCAGGTTTTAGAAATTGTGTGACAAGTAATAATTTTGTGTGTAAGCAGTTGAAAAAAACTGTAATTTATTCTTTCAATCAATCATTACACAATGGACAACAAAATACAAAATGCAGCCATCAATATGAAAGCTACCAGAAGGAAACTTATGGGTGGAAATACCTTTAAAAAACAAAACAAAAAGATAAACTGTTAATGTTTTAATTTTTGGAAATATAAACTGATATTTCCTAATTAAACGCTACAGCAAAAGATATCAATAAATGGCCAAACAGCATTCTTTCGGGTGAAAATACTAACGTGTCTGAGAATTTTACACAGTAGTTTCTGTATAAGGAAGTATAATTAAATTAAGTATATTTAAATAAGCGTAATTAATGTAGGCGTTCGTGTGTAAAGGGCTAGATTTTCGGTGGAGGAAACAGCTGTGGTGTGATTAGAGGTGAACGCAGCGGAAACTTTACAGTAGATGGGAAACCTATTGCTCCCTAGTGACCTTTTATAAACTGTATTTATGACAAAGAACCGCACAGATACAGATATTCTAACAATTTATCAATAAACACATCTCGTGTCCTCTGTTTCTGTTTGAGTCCGCTCGCTCTGCTCCATCGCGGTCTCCTGATTGAGGAGTGTGCTGAAAGACGGGGAGGAGACCGATCTGCTGCCTTTTTCATATGAAATTTAAGAGGACTGACTCTGAGGCGATCGCAAATTTGTGTACATTTTATGAAGCTAAATGCTATAGCCCCGCTAAAGAAACCTAGCAAAGCCCCTGCTTCTTGTATCAATTTCAGAGAACCACGACAAACATTTAAATTGACCACTCAGGCTTTTAAGAGGCACCGAAATTAGGCACCGAAATCTGCATACTGATTCGGATTGGTGCATACCGGTTCCATAATTACCAGTGCCATATTGGCACCAGGTTTCGGTACCCAACCCTATGGGTGTGATGCTGCTTGCGTAAAACACACATGCGCTGCACCTTGTTTACAAGCAGAGGAATGCACACGCATGCGTCAGGGTACTCTCTGACAGGGAATATAACAAATTGTTGAATAGAGTTGTTTTTTTCGTGCACAAAAAGTATTCTAGTTAAGGAAAAAAAGTGAAAGTTTTGACATTTGCCAAGTATGGTAACCCATACTTGGAATTGGTGCTCTGCATTTAACCAATCCAAGTGCACACACACAGAGTGGTGAACACACATCTGGACCAATGGACAGCTATATCCAGCGCCTGCCAGCACTGTTAATTAATTTTCAATACACAAAGTAATGTGTACATTTGTACCTTCTGCATTTTAATACAGTAACTGCATACAACAACAGTTTACCTCAGGTAATACTAACAGTAACGGATATGCAGGTCATCGATTCCCCCCCCCCCCCCACATTCCAACACACACACATAAGCACACACACACAAACAAACCTTTCTTTATCTTCGTCATTTTATTAATATGTATTTTGAATGTTTGTGTATTGCATAAAAATGGTTAATCCTGTGTAAATGGTTAAAGTTGCTGACTTATAAATTGGAAATGTGTCTCCTAATTTTAAAGTTCTCAAATAGAACCATGGGTTGTAACCCTACTCCTGACCAGGTCGTATGATCCCACTGGGAAACAGGACAGGAAAAAGCTAGTTCACCGGTACCTTTTTCTCAATGTATCCTAAACTACTAGCTTTTTTTTTTATGTATCCTAAACGTATTAAGTATTGCTTTTTGTAGAGTAGATGTTTCCCCATATAAAGGCAATTTTATCACGTGATAATCAAACTTTAAATGTGTGTAATTTTGCATTTGAATGTAACTTCATGTTTTGATCATTTATATATGTCACTTTTGGTGTCTGTTTGATCATCATGCTTTGACGGACCCACTTATCACTTATCTAAAGCAAATTAATGAAAAAATGTATTAATCTTGAATTACGAACTTGCTAGAATATCACTGCTGAGATCTGACAAGCCCTAAGTTATTAGGGTGGGTGTTTCCACAGAGACAAAGGAACTTTTTCCTGCTTCAGATCGCGGACGTTCATTGGTTGTTCACGCGAACAGAGGCGTGAACCATCTCAAGCCATAAGAGCTGACCTAAGAAGGTCCGCCTCCTCTTACACGCTGCTCTTCTGCTTCGCTCCTCGTCACTCCCGCTCGTCCCTCTGCACGGCCTTGGGCCGCGCTCCTATCGCCGTCCCCCTCAGCACAGGGGCTGAGAGGACAGCCATTCTCATGGCTCCTTCGGAAGCTTTCGTTTCCGTTCTTTTATTTCTTTTCTTTACTAAGTTTATTCAACTATTCGCCTCTCCACACAAGGAAGACGAATTCTGGAACACTGTTTGTTGAACCTTTCAAATACCGCGCGATGAGTTTGCATAACTGAGCTCATTCTGTGACCACGCTCTCTCTCTCTCACCTCCCTCCTCTCAAATTCATTCTCTCTCTCTCTCTCTCTCTCTTTCTTTCTCTCTCTCTCTCTCTCTCTCTCTCTCTCTCCCTTATTTGGATTCCGTTATGTCTTGTACAAAGTTTACTGTCTGTATTGTCATACAGCGTATTTACTGTGTGTGATTTGTAGTTTGATGTATTATTAGTTCAATTATTAAAAACCCATATATATATATATATATATATATACAGGCACGTGCACACATAGACATCAAAGGGGGCTTGAACACCTGCCCTTTTTATTCCTGGAGAGAAAGTGCCCTTTTTTCTGGGGTGCTTTTTTATTTTATTTTTATTTTTTTGAAAAAATAATATATATTCCTGTTTGCGCACAGCTTCCTTGACAAACAAATATATTTATTGAAGAATAGTATATCTAAATACCAGGTCAGGAGTTCAGGAAGCGCTCATTTCCACTGTCGGGCCAGTGCGAGCCAGGGCTTAAAGCGGGCCGGGCGGGGCTCCTAGCCTCGGGCCAGTAGCACCGAGGCCATATAGCGCAGGGTTTCCACAGTGAAGCTTTAAGCACCGCTGCACGTCACTAAAACACGCCCTTTACACGCCTCTCAGAACAACGTCATGCAACCTCATCATTTCACCAACAAAGAGAAGTTATCAGAAAACTAAGAAATAAGTCACTGGAACATGTGCGATCACAAAACGAAGATGATAAAAGCGGCAGTTTGTTTGCATGCTTTGTTATATATTCAAATTCAAAAGCATTGATGTTTTAACTATAGAATAAGTGATACATTGATCATATTGTTTTACTTTATCAGGACTCAAAATTATTCACACATAAATACACTTATTTCTATTTTATTTATTTTTAACGCTCATGAAAATAGCCCGCTTATTCAGTCGAGTCTGTTTATGTTTATTAGCCACAGTAGCCGTCATATTTAGAATGAATGATAATATCTCTATTTTTATAAAAGCTCCCGAACAAAAACCATTATTAGGCTATATTATTTTATGATAGGCAACGTGAGCTAAACTCTCGAGACGAGGCTTGTGACAGATAATATAAGTTACTTAATAAATACACGACTGTTAATAAGGAGCTGACGTCTAATTTCTTCAAGAGTCATATTTTACCATGTTTACTATGGTAACAAGTTTAGCGTGCATATCTTTTTCATCACTTATAAATATTTCTGCCTTGTTTAGTGATTATAATCCACATCAGATCAAGTTATTTCAAACACTCGCTGCTGACTGAAAGTGAGTTTTGAGCTCGACTTATTTAAAAAAAAAAGTGTTTAATGCTGTTGTTAAAGCTGTTATCTTTCTGAAATGATCCGCAGCGCAGACTCTCTATTTTTATAAAAGCTCCCAAACAAAAATAATTATTATATTTTGATGATATGCAACGTGGAGCTAAACTCTTGAAACGAGACGACAGATAAAATGTTACTTAATAAATACACAATTGTGATAGAGAATAATAAGCTGACGTCTGATTTCTCCAAGCGGTCATTTTTACCATGTTTACTATGGTAACGTTAATGTTTACCGTGCATAGTCTTTTACATCGCTTATAAATATTTCTGTCTTGTTTAGTGATTATAATCCACATCGGATCAAGTTATTTCAAACACTTGCTGCTAACTAAGAGTGAGTTTTAAGCTCAACTGATTTTAAAACGTCTTTAATGCTGGTGTTACAGCTGTTGTCTTTTTGAAATGATCCGCGCTGACGCTCTGTAGACACGGAGAAACTCCGCCTTTGTTCATAACCCCTCCTCTAGCCCCAGCTGGCCCGCTTTGGCCCAAGGATTTCGTCGGGCCGAAAAAACCCTGGCCGTTGGCCCCGAGGAAGCCCCGGCGAGGCACGATCAAGCCCCGGAAGTAACAGTGGAAACGCGACTGGCCCTGGCACGCACTAGCACGCCCGGTCCTAGCTCGATAGTGGAAACACGGCTATTGACCCCCATATCTTTTTTTGGAAGAATTTTATTAAGTTGCTGTATTTTTGTATTTTTTCAGTAAAGTTATCAAAATAGCAGCAACAACCCTCTTCAGTTTAGAGTGAATATATGTGTTGATCTAAAAGTGTTATGTGTTCTGATAACACCAAAATAATTAAAATGATGTAGTGCCTTGTGCAAAAAAAATAAACAAATTATTAGTAAAACACACCCCTCTGCTTGATGCAGTTATTTTGGTTATTCTAAATATATACATGAAACTAGTAGCATAGAAAATGTTTTCAAAACATGCACATTGTGGGTTGGTTTCCTTAGCTGCTCTATAAACCTAGTGAGACCATGGTTTCTGTGTGAACTGATTATTTTGTAGACATCTTTTGAAAATTAGAGTTGAGGAAGATAAAATTAATTAACTTTTTAAATTATTTTTTTTAAAAGGAAGTCAGTGTTGCGTCAATATATATACTTTTTTGTTTAAAAAAAATAAAAAAAATACGTAATTATGAGAAGTGCCCTTTATTTCACTTGAGCCCCTGCCCCTCAAAATGTCTGTGCACGTCCCTGTATATATATATATATATATATATATATATATATATATATATATATATATATATATATATTCATGATTACCTTTGTCTAACACGCTCAAATTACGAGTCAAAGAGATGCCTGATCTAGCTACAAGCTTTACTTTTAGAAACTAAATTTATCATAATGATAGGATAATTTTTCATGGCCAGAGAATATTTTTCCTTGAATTATAAGAAGTGATAACTTTATTGAAAATTGATAAGTTAATCTTTCGGCCGTTTGCTGGACAAACCACTGTTTGATTTGCAGTAATTTACAGTAAGAGATATCACAATAATTGATTTGAAGAATGGAATATTGACATATTAATGAGTGAATTACAGTGCCCTGTAATGAGTTATTGATAAAAGCAATTGAGCTATTTTTCATAATCAATAAAATTTAGTGTAACTGTCATATGATATATATTAATCATATTCCTGATGAATTATTCAAATTCCCTATATATCATTTGAGTTCATTATTATGTACAACCCAGTGCGGCTACAACATGACTAAGCATTTTCCTATCTTGTTTGTGAACAATGACAAATGGACATCAGGCATGTGTCAGTCGAAACGGGCTGGATTCAGTTGCGGGTTTACACAGAGCTTTATTTAAAGCAGATGAAACAAGGCAGATGAGCATCATTCCACAGTTAAGCTCGTTCGACAGAATACCAGAGACATGACAGCTGGAATCTTCGAGGAGCACTGCATTCGTGAGAACAAGAGGCAGAGCAAAACAGCAAAAGACACTGGAACCTGAAGACAAGGCAAGGCAAGGCAAGGCAAGTACACAGACCAGCTTGAGCTATTGGTAAGAGTTACAACAGTCTGGCAACAAACAGAGAAACACAAGGAATTATAAAGGGAAAAAATTAGAAGAGCATTGAGAACAGCTTTAAAAAATTATTCTTACTAACTGTTAGGTAAAAAATATTTAAATTATTCTACCAAGTACAAAATGTTTAATTCCAAAACTTTGCCATTTACCAATGTGTTTTTGTTTTTCATAACACTTTTTAATTTTTTTTTATTTAATTTTTTTTATAAATTCTATGTTAGAGTCCAAGTGTATATAAAAATGGCTCATTGATTCAAGTAAATGCATGGGTACATTTACAAAATGTGTTTTATATTGTGTCTACACTTATTGTATAACTGCTGTTTTTGGCTGCAATTGAATGGTTTTTAAATAAATTGTTTTGTAAATAAATGTTCCAGCTTAAGTCATTTGTGGATTAATGCGTATTGGAGATGCGAACCGTTTCAAACGATTCAATTAGATTTGGTGAACAGGTTCAAGAAGTTCCGGTTCATCGAATGATTTGTTTGCAAACCGGATATCACAAAACTGCTGTGTTTTGAACTCTCTCTCACAACAGACACAGAAGAGAAGACAATGCTTAATAAAGTCGTAGTTTTTGCTATTTTTGGAGCAAAATGTATTTTCGATGCTTCAAAAAATTCTAACTGACCCTCTGATGTCACATACATACATTTTCAATGGAGGGACAGAAAGCTCTCGGACTAAATCAAAAATATCTTAAACTGTGTTCCGAAGATGAACGGAGGTCTCACGGGTTTGGAACGACATGAAGATGAGTTATTAATGACATAATTTTCATTTTTCGGTGAACTAACCTTTAAGTGTCCACAGGACGACAGAACCCAGGGACATTCACTGGCAAGGATCGTCATCAGAGAGGACAATGTGTATGCCAGGGAGGACTCGACCATGGAAGGGGCAATGAGAAGCCTAAATGAATGGTCAAGATCTACGGGCAGTGTTGTGAGTGCCCACGGATTCTGGGTATGAGTGGCTGGACTTAGTGGCTATGTTCTAACACTTTACAGTGTCAGGGATAAGGGGTGGGGTGTGTGATGGAGAGATTCTGAAAATGTCTACCATCATGGGTTTCACTGTTAATCTTCGTGCAAATGTTTTGGCTTATTTGTTCCCTTTTTAATTGTCTTATTAATTGTATTTATTTACTAAAACTCGTTTCTAGATCCTGTGTATATCAAGAGTCAAAGAGTTTTTATAAAAAATAGTATGTTCCAATTTGGGAAGAGCGGGAAAAAATGTGTATTTGAGATGGCCCGCCACTAGAAGTTGGGTGAACAGAGAGAGAGCTTGGACAAGATTGTTGTACTGTATAGCAAGGGAAACTCCAGCCTCAATGTTGTAGAGGGGAGTTGGTACTGTTTTTAGTACTTGCAGCTCTAGTTTTAGACTGGTTTTTATTACATCTTTGTTTTAAGCTCTTATACCTATTTATCTGCATATTTTGCACACCTGCTTAAATAAATAACCCTTTGGACCCGAGTTTCACTATTGATCCTCCTTGCTCGGGTCATTATCACAATGAGGTAGATCTAAATAGCCTATTGGCAAACTTCAAATTGGTAAATTTTCACTAGACTTTAGTGGAGTCAACAGTTCGCTTGACAGTAAAATAAGGATCTAATCCTAAAGTATCTATTTTATTCGTTGACCCTGATTTTACAATTGCACAACTTACAGTATTTGAGTGTACTGTAACATAGTGTTCATTTAGAGTTTTATTGGACCTTTTTGACCTTAATTTTTTCAGTATCCAAGTCATTCAGTACTATTCAAAATGAGCATAATACTATTCTTGCAGTACACAGTATGCCTATACAATATATTCATCTTAAGGTGCGGTCACACTAGACTTTAAACGTGCGAAATTATTTCGGACACCGCTGTGAATATGGGCGGGAGCAAGATAAAACGGTCTCTCCTCAATTTTCACAACATGGATTAATATGTGCTTGTACTGTGTCTTTTGCGACGGCATCGAAAGCGTCTTAATATATTGTACTCTCTGTATCTCTCTCTCTATTTAAATATAAACACCCTAAGCAATAAAAAATTATAAAACGTCCTTATTCAAATGTCTCATATGTTACTGTTTCCTGTTGACACTACAAACCATGCAGCTTCTTTTTTATTTAATTTTTTATAATATTTTAAATATGTATTATAAAATAGTCTACAGCTAAAGTTATAGCGCTTCCTTCATTTTTGAATTTCTGTACAGAGAGGTCACGCAGTGACGTATCGATCTTCTACTGGTCCCACATCTTCACGTGATGCGAATTCACAGGTCAGAGTTCACCAAACTTGAACTTTGGAACGCAGCGAAATGCGAAATTTTTCAGCATATAAGCTTGCGTTTCCGGTCTGATGCATTCGCATGCGTATGAATGGAAGTCAATGGAGAGAAAAGTGCAGTGTGACCGCCCCATTACTCAGTTGCAAGTACTATATGTTTTACAAGAATTTTAAAATTGTTTGCTCAAAACAATATACTGTTTTCTGTATTCGGTGTTCTCATTTTTTTATTTAAGGTCTAATGAATGTTCTGTAGTGTTTATTTTATTGACTCGTGTGTGTCAATCTGAGAGCACCTTAGATTTAGAGTGCACGTGAAGTGGTTTGCAGTGATTGTTTTATTTTGATGGAAGAGTCAGAGGTTTGTGAATTTAGTTTGTGTATTTGGATTTGTGTTTAAGCTTTCGAGAAAATGAGGGATGGTTTCAAGAAATGTGTGTGAGCAATTAAAAAAAAAAACTGTAGCAGAAGTAGAGTAGAGATGAGTGTTTTATAGTGCCTTGTTGATGGTGATCAGGTGAGGGTGGTTAATACTCAGGGGAACATGATCGTTGTGGATTGGTTGGAATCGTGCTTGCGGTCCCTGACAAACTGCTTTGACAGAATCTAATTTAAATGGCTTCCAGCCAATAACTTACTTAAATAAATGAAAATAAATAGATAAATAAATATTTTACAAATAAATAAATAGATGCACATTCTTTGTAGTGGTTACACCCACTGTGTCCATATCAACTTCAGTGTGCATTCTACACTGAGCACCACATTTTTTACATGACCGCCAGGACATGGTGTAACAAAGAAAAGCTTTCTATTGATTAATGTGTAATCCTATCACTGTTTAATATTCAATATCTCATTTTACCATTTATCTTGCAAAAAAAAAAGGGTTACCCAGAATCAACTTCATAAAGGGTTAATGATTTGTATATGATTATTAAGTATCTTTTGTATGTCACAAGTACATATGCTCTAGTTTGTGTTACATCACATCAGCTACATCTTAAGTAAATAAACAAGTCTTTGTGTGAAGGCACTGAACTTTCTTTATCAACGACTCCGATATCTAATCCATTTATCTGTAAAGGAGATACTATCTTGACAGCAGCCAAACTAACAAGTACTGGCCTGCATCCATGTGGCACAGTGGCAATCAGTGGATGACGTCTAGACATCATTTAAGGCTAAATATTGTGACAGTAATGCATTTGTAACTGTGAGCTTGAATGGGCATCCATGCTACTGAAAACACTCACGGACAAATGAAAAGCGCTCTGATAACATTTTCGATCTTACCAAAAATAATCAACAATAATGTACCGTACATTTGCCCATGTAAAAGTTGAAATTTCTTGAAATTGCTTTGTGTTCTATTTATATGCACTTGTAGGTCACACTGTAATAAACCCTAGTTTGGTTGGAGATATTTTCCTTTTTAGGTCTTATCAAACATCAAACATTCTGTTTAGTAAGAGAATTGCACTGATGCCATGTTTTCTTTTTATTTCTGTGCTTTGAATGCTCAAGGTTACAGTAAATATTGGTTATGTGTGGAGGAAATTAGATATCCAGATGAAGTGTTGTAAGTGGACTCTGGCCCTCCACGCTGGCTGGATGACGGGAGAGGTGTCATTCAACATAATAATGTTGAATGAGCCACTTAAAGTACACACTATAGTTTTCTTCATGTGAAAACAGCAACTCACCCATATAAATCAAAGATCAACACATTTGATGACGTTAAATCATGTTCATCGAACATATACTGTTAATGTGATGTGTTCGAGTCTCAAAAGTAATGTAATGTAAGTAATTTAATAATAAAAGTAATGGCATTTAAAGAATCTTTGGAATACAGTTATTAGATATTGTATCAAATAAACATTCTTTTTCCTAATTCACATGAAATTTGGTCAAAAAAGCACCATTGTCCTTGATCTGAGCAATCAAGCACCAATCCACAGTCACAGACTGTCTAAATTAGAAAATATAATTTAAAGCTGCGGTAGGTAACTTTTGACGCTCTAGCGGTTAATAAACAGAACTGCTTGCGTCTTACGGAAGAACATCATAGCCGGAACTACTTCTCTCTGTTTAGTCCGAATATAAACACTTATTATAGGTGCACCCTAGTGATTCAGGACAAGCTAAAAACACGGTTTGGAAAATGGATTCATGGTGTACTCGCTTATTATATACATTTTTCTACATTTTAAACACAAACAAAGTTACGGACCGCAGCTCTGATTGGTTGTTTCTTACCGGGAGCGGTCCGTAACTGCAAATGGCAATAGGACCACTGCGAGGAGCCAGAGGAGCTTGATTTTTTTCACAGATTATCTGTCTCATATTCTACTGTCAGGACATAATGAGGAATAAGGTCTATAATATGTACAATAACAGAATAAGGTCTATAATATGTACAATAACTATACAGGTGAGTATCTGTAAATTATGTCCATAATACTCACCTGTATAGTTATTGTACATATTATAGACCTTATTCTGTACTTACTGCTTATTGCACTTCTGGTTAGATGCTAACTGCATTTCGTTGCCTTGTACCTACATGTGCAGTGACAATAAAGTTGAATCTAATCTAATCTAATCTAATCTAATGACAGGTTTAACAAATATGCAAAATATATATTTTTACTAAAGTTACCTACTGCAGCTTTAACACAAGCATGACTCAATTTAATGTTTCAGTGTTTCCTATGCTACTATACAAGCACTTAAAGACAATTTGTACTATATTACTTTTCTTTTCTTTTGTGAAACACAAACAGGAGATACTTTAAATCAAACTTCCATACTTACCACACCTTTCCATATAATTACAATTAATATGAGCTGAGACTTATTACCTTATTTTTTAGGGAGATTCTTGGTCTTGGGCTTGGGCTTGAGATGTGTCTATTATGATACTTTTATGGAGCTTTTGCATATATTGAAGCTCTAAAAGCTCAGTCCCCATTAACAGAAAGCACTTTCTGAAGTCATGACATTTCTGCAAAAAAAAAAAAAAATTTCTTCTTGGTGTAGTAAAACTAAACTGCAAATAAATTTAAATATATTATGTTTTACTATATATATATATATATATATATATATATATATATATATATATATATATATATATATATTACACACACACACACACTAAATCTAAAATCTGAATTAAATACTGTGATGGCACGAAATTCTAAACTTTATAGTGCTTAATAAGAAATATGAAATAAAAAACATATTAATAACACATCAAAAAAGAAAAACAAAGGAATTTAAAAAATAGATACTTTAGGACTATGATTAGAAAATGCATATTCATTTTCCACCCACTTTCTTAAAAAAGCCATTATTAAATTTTATTATAAATAAAATAAACTAAAGTTAAAGTAGCCATGACAAATGAACTAAATAAATAAAACAAAATCTGGTTAATTTCAGATATCTTATTATTCAAAGCTAACAACTGAGACTCAGCTAAATGCTAAATTATAAGGGCCATTGAATACACCATGACTCTGTGTCTAGAGAAAGGAAAAGAAAAATGATTTCTATGGTGATCTGTTTGTATGGAGACTTAGTTTCAGTAGGTTCAAAGCACAGCATCATGTGACAGGAGGCTGAAGTGACAGTGGGGGGAGCGGCACTGACAGCATGGCACTGGATGATGGACTTTGATTTTTTTTTCTTTGGATAATTCAACTGTGCGTGCACACACACACACACACACACACACACACACACACACACATATATAGCCAGACTGTCCTCACTAAAGCTTACTGGACCAAGCAAAAACTGTGGGATTGCAAGGTAATTTAAGATGGACAGACTATAATAAATTACTAAAATACCATATTTCTCAGTAAAAAGTATTGTCTAAATAAATATGCAATGCTTTAAGATATGTAAATATAAATAATATTTTTTCTCTCTTTTTTAGCAAACAACTGTGAACATGAAATTGTATCTGGTTCTTGCCTTTGTGGCATTCACAGGTAAATCAAATATGGCAAGAAGCTAAAAAAATTTTTTAGCAATTAAAATAATATTAGAGACATGCCAAGACTCTAAGACTCATTCTTAATTTCATGTTAAATATCCATAACAAAAGAGCAATGCAAATGAAATGATTTTGCTGTTTGCTGTTTGAGCAAATTTGGAAACTGACTGTCAGACTTAAACTTAATTATATGTATTTTTACTAGGTTGCCAAGCCAACCTGTTTTATGCTGATGAGCCTAAGCCACAGCTGGAGCAGCTGACCGATGCATTCTGGAGTTATGTTGCCCAGGCCACACGCACTGCAGAGGACACGCTGAAAATGATCAGAGAGTCTCAACTTGGTCAGGAAGTCAAGTAAGTAATGTTCAACAGTCACATTCTATGTTTGAAATATTAAATCTTTAATTGAATTAATGCAAAAACACTTTTCATATCACAGTGCCAGACTGACCCAGAGTGCTGATATGGCCAACGAATATGTCGTCACCCTCAAGAAACAGATGGATCCTCTGGCTGAAGAGCTGATGACCAAAATCAGCAAGGAGGCTGAAGTGTTGAGGGAACGTCTGGGACAGGACTTGATGAGCACAAGAGACAAACTGGAGCCCTATGCTGACAACCTCAAGAGCCAGATCCAGCAGAGAGTGGAGGAGCTCAGGACCGCCATGGCTCCATATGCTGACTCCCTGGATTCTGAGACCCTGAAGGCCACTCTGCTCCAGAAGAGTGAGGAGCTGAGAGGAAACCTGGAGCAGAGCGTGAAGGAGATGCAGGCTCAGATGGAGCCCTACACTGCTGAGATCAAGGAGAAAGTGGACCAGCATCTGCAGGAGTTTCAGAAGACCGTGACCCCCCTGACTGAGGACCTCCAGACCCAGATCAGAGAGAAAGCCCAGATGGTTCAGCAGAGTCTCACACCCTATACTGAAGACCTGAAGGAAAAGCTGGACCCCTACGCAGAAGACCTGAAGGCCCAGCTCACCTCCCTATACGAGTCCTTCATCAAGAGAAATTAGATGCTTCAAAGACTTCTTTTGTCACTATCAGAACTATAGAACTAACCATGAACTTCAAAGTTTGACACATCTGACCTGTTTTACTTATTTATTCATCCGACCATGTCCAAGATGCTTCAAAGACTTCTTTTGTCACAGAACTGTTTTTTCTTCCATTGTGACTCCAAAATCCAATGTCTCCAATAACCTTTACATAAATCTATCTTTTAGGCAACAGAAATATTTTTTGATCTTACATGTGGACCAAACACTAATATAGAGAAAAACAATTATTATGTTTTTCTGAAATACAGTTGTTTACACCTTAACCATTCATACAGATGCAGAAATGTTGCTCTTTTCTAACTGTTGTGTATTTATTTCAATTTAGCATGTTTGTATTATGTCTGGCAGAAAATGTTGTTTCTTGCAAATGCCAAGTGTCATTTGTCTTATTTGTGCACCAATAAAACATCGGCCATTTATTGACAGTTTCTAAATATTTTATGTGTCTAGTTCTGTCAATCAGCATAAATGAATTGTCATATATTACATTTAATAGCCCTGAAAATGCAAAACTCAAGACTACTTACTTTTTTTTTAAATCACCAGACAAAATAAGTATTTTTGAATTTCTGTAAAAATAGGCTCTATTTATATAATCAAGAGAACTGCTCCTAGAACATAATAATACAAAAGTGACTGGTTTAAATTGTTCAAATGTGGCATTTCTCACCATATCTAATACACAGACAGAAATAATATTTCTAAAAGTCTAAAAAAAAAAAAAAAAGTCTGAGAAATATGAAGAAATAATAAAGGTGACCTCAATGATTTCTTATAACTTACAATAAAGATTAGATAAGATTAAGCATTTTCAAAGGTACAGTCACTTCTGGTTGTACTAATAGTAGATCATTCATTAAAATACTTCATTATCAGTGCTGACACAGATGTATGCAGTAACTCATGGGCCTGGTGCTTTCAACTGATGTCCACACCTGCACATATTGAGACAAAAAGTCTGTAGACACAAATTAGCTAGATATAAACATCCACTTGAGATATTAAAATATATTCCCATTGCAATATAAATACAGCTATGAAACAGTCATCACCACACTTGCCCTTCACACCGGACTGGGTACATTAAATCATACATAAGAAAAGAAATTCACTGTTTATTAGTTCAAAATATGTTGTATGTAAAATATGATTAAAATTGTTTCAGTTAACCACATGTGTTGTTATTTTAAGCCAAAAAACCATGAAGGCTCTCATGGTTCTATCATTGGCTGTTTTTACAGGTCAGATATAACTGCTGAAATAACATACTTTTTAAAATATGATATAATATAATATAATAAAAAACAGGCTATTATAAACATCTAATTAACATTATAGCTCCTAAAGGTTTAAAATTAATACATCATGTTTAAGATGTGTTCAGAAAGTTTAGACAATAATTTGTTTCTTGTGATCTTCAAACGTGTAATTTGTGTGTAGATGCTTGAAAATAGATTTGAAGACAAATATGATACAAACATATTATGCCTTTGTATGAGTTCCTTGAAGGAAATATACAGGAACTCTTACTACATTCTACCAAAACACATGGTACACATTAAATATATGCTATTCCAAACTTGTATGACTTTCTCTCATCTAATAAAATGACTAAATAACTTTTGAATGATCCGATATGCTGTACTCCCAGAATGGCAAGTCAGTTTATCTAATGCAGAGAATTCCAATCCACATCTTGAATACTTAATAAATACATTCTGGAACTATATTGCCCAAGCAGCACATCCCATTGATGAAACATCCCATATGATAAGGACATCCGAGCTGGGACATAATGTCAAGTAAATACAATTACCACCATTATTATTCTTAGCTTAATTAGTAATATTTTTTGTTACCAGACAAAAACTACTTTTCCCCTCCACACTAGACTAAAACAGTCTCCTCATTCTGAAGATCAGGTGACCAAAACCACCAAGGGGGCTGAAGTGTTGGGAGAGCGTTTGGAAAAGGACCTGAACACAGTGAGACAAACTGGAGCCCTATGCTGACAGCAGAAGAGTGAGGAGCTGAGAGGAAACCTGGAGCAGAGCGTGAAGGAGATGCAGGCTCAGATGGAGCCCTACACTGCTGAACGTAAGCATAATGTGGACCAATATCTGCAGGAAATGCAAGTCTTTTGTTGCATCACCTGAAGATCTCCAGGCACATATTTAATCGGAGATACATTGGAGTTCTCTTTCATATTTCTACATTGCATTGTGATGTTTCTTGTTTGTTTTTTCTTGTTATTGAAACAATAAAACATCTGCAATCTATTAGAATTTTTCACTGATATGTAGACGACTGCTTATCGAATTTAGGGAAGAAAACAAATTGAGATTAATAACTCCTTGTACACATTGTTGATGATGCTATGCAATGAGGACCTTAGTGGTCATCTTGCATTTTATAAGTGTGCAGAAATATTACAGTAAAATACATATCTACATCTAAATTATGCACATTAATAAATATATGCCTAAAGCCAGCAGAAACCGAAACAAGGTTTTGAGTGATGTGTCAGATCTTATCAGGGCATGCAGATATTTTTTTTTTATCATTTGCTGTTATATTAGGTCAAATGTTCAAACATGGGACTCTGTCTGATTTAAGTCCCTAAGATTTTTTATTATTTTTTAATAGGTAGTTTCTAGAGTGTTTTTAGGCAGTGGGGAATTCTATTTTAAGTTATTATAAGTATTTTAATGACACACAAATATTCCATCAAGAAATGCATTACTGTTTTCATAGACAAAGTTCCACTCTTATCATTATCTGCACTGAACTTGATGGTTGAGTCTGTGACGGTTGAAGGTACAGTCAGGACATTATGATGTGGAGTAGTGACAGCAAGGCACGACCCACTGGACTTTGGGTTTCCACTACAGCAATCACCTCCCCACACTATATAAATACAGATGTGAAACAGCCACCTTCACACTTGTTCCTCAGACAGGACAGCATCAATTAAAACACACTGACACAGGTAAGAAGAGAGCCTTATTTTTTAGCCAGTTCAAACCTGGCACTTTTTAAATAATGAATTTATGTAAAAGAGACACTGATAAATGTGTCTTTTACTTACAGCTGAAACTGAACACCATGAAGGTTCTTGTGGTGCTTGCACTTGCTGTATTTACAGGTAAAAAAAAAAAAATAATAATTCTGGCCTGGTAAATTTTCATAGCGTACTGTAAACAGTACAATTTGATCATTGTGAAATGCTTGATCAACAGGTTGCCAGGCCAACCTTTTCTACGCTGATGAGCCCAAGCCACAGCTGAAGCAGCTGACAGATGCTTTCTGGAGCTATGTGGCTAAGGCAACACAAACCGCAGAGGAAACCGTCAAGATGATCAGGTCTTCTCAGCTGGGAGAGGAAGTCAAGTAAGTCAAGAACATTTACCTGCAGAACACAATTATTTATAATATTGATTTTGCCCTGAGATGAAACTCAAATGTTCTTCTTCATATCACAGTGCCAGACTGACCCAGAGTGCTGATATGGCCAGTGAATATGCCGTCACCCTCAAGAAACAGATGGATCCTCTGGCTGAAGAGCTGATGACCAAAATCACCAAGGAGGCTGAAGTGCTGAGGGAACGTCTGGGCCAGGACTTGATGAGCGCAAGAGACAAACTGGAGCCCTATGCTGACAACCTCAAGAGCCAGATCCAGCAGAGAGTGGAGGAGCTCAGGACCGCCATGGCTCCATATGCTGACTCCCTGGATTCTGAGACCCTGAAGGCCACTCTGCTCCAGAAGAGTGAAGAGCTGAGAGGAAACCTGGAGCAGAGCGTGAAGGAGATGCAGGCTCAGATGGAGCCCTACACTGCTGAGATCAAGGAGAAAGTGGACCAGCATCTGCAGGAGTTTCAGAAGACTGTGACCCCCCTGACTGAGGACCTCCAGACCCAGATCAGAGAGAAAGCCCAGATGGTCCACCAGAGTCTCACACCCTATGCTGAAGACCTGAAGGAAAAGCTGGACCCCTACGCACAGGACCTGAAGGCCCAGCTCACCTCCCTGTATGAGTCCTTCATCAAGAGAAGTTAGATGCTTCAAAGACTTCTTTTGTAAATATCAGAACTACAGAACTAACCATGAACTTCAAAGTTTGACACATTTGACCTGTTTTACTCATTTATTCATCCGACCATGTCCTACACTAAAGCGAAAAAGTAAATATTTGATAAAAGCCTCATTGATTACAGTATGCAATATCCATTGTCCTTTACATTTGCAAATTCATTTTTTTTCTGTGTAAAGGTAGATATTTATTTGGTTAAAAAAAGTATTATTTTTGAGAATAATGGGATATGCACATGTTATAATGATGAATAAAATCTTATTTATTGACGGAATGGTGTTTTTTACAAAGATATTTGAGACACATCTATACTAGCAAAAGAAACAAATACATGATAAGAAAAAAGAAATCAAACTAAGCTTTTTTCTAAAAATTTCTCTGTGGTATATAAATGGAGAAATGCAGACACTACCTCCACAATACCACTTCAGACTGGACACTGTGAATTTAAACACACCGACAGGTAATTATAAGAAGGGCCAAAACAATTACTTTAATATGTGTGTATTGTATTATTATTATTATATTTTATATTTAAATTTATTTTATTTTATTTATATTTTTTACTTATATAATTTTTAATAATATACTATATAATTATATTACTTAATCATATGTCTGCTGTTTGCCAAGCCAAACTATTCTATGCAGATGAGCCTAAGCCACAGCTGCAGTAACTAACTGATGCATTCAGGAGCTATTCTGAACAAGCCAACTTGGGCAAGAAATTAAGTAAGTCCAGGAAATTTAGTTGCGGGAAACTGTAGTGAAGGAGTGGATGCCGAGTTGCCATAACCTTCATACTGATATTATATTATATTATTACATGATTTCTTGTTTGACTATTAATCACGTTATAGCAAGAGTGAAATGTGTAACCTTATGTGTGTTGTATTTCTTATCCTCAAGATTAATGTCCACATATTATGTGTGTGTATCCAATCGTAATGATAAGACACTTGCCAGTGCTAGAAAGCCTTGAATTTTAGATAAGTTCTGTGTATGTGTGTTAGTATCTGTCTGTACAGGGAGAAGCTCAGACAGTCCCAGGACAAACGATCCACTGCCAGTGTCCAGCGTATCAGATATACGTCTTTGGAGAGTTCATCTAGGTTTTGGAACCAATCAGAATTTTGTTGACTTATGTATTGACGCAATTAGTATCCTCTGTCAGGGTATAACTGTGGTTGATTTTAAGTTGTACGGGGACAGCCTGCGAACTCCTTCGAGAGTGTTGAAGCTGACTTCTGCTGATGAAATTGCAAACTATTTTCTTCAAGTAAAATGATTATTATTAATTGAACTCATCTCTGACTCCTGGTCTTCATTGCAACATATCTGGTTCTCTGGTTTTAACTGTAAATTCCCCTACAGTAGTAATAACTTCCTTCAGCATTTCTAATGCCTGAAAAAGACAATGATAGATTAACAGAGGATGCGGATATGGCCAGCCAGTACACCGCAAACCTGGAGGTACAAATGGATCCTCTGACTAAAGATCTGGTGACCAAAGTTGTTGACATGCTGAGGGAGCATATAGAGGAGGAAGTGTAGCACTGTGAGGCATGCACTGAAGCCCTACATTGAATAAGTCACCAGTCCATTTGAGAAGGGTGCACATCACATAAGAGAATCCTTGGATTTTGAGGATCTGAAGGCCACTGTGCTCCAGAAGAATGAGGAGCTGAGAGAAAGTCTGGAGCAGGGTCTGAAGGAGCTCCAGGCTGGAGCCCCACCTGAGGGAAACACTGGATCCCTAAAACAGTGAACCAGCCATACCAAGACCACCTAAATGACAACCTAAATATTCTAACAATTTTTGTTTAATTAACATTTTGATTCCAAAATCAAAGGTGGAACGGTCATGCTTTTCACCCAACACAAAGCACTCAAACAGGCCAAAATGTATAGATTTCCTCTGAAAAATGTTCACTGATATTTCTGTCAATAAGAACAAGAAGGCCAATATATATGTGTAAATCTAAATATTTTAATATAGCCTTTGTATTTATTTTTGAATCATCTACATCGACAGTTGCAATGATTATCCTTTAATTTTCCATATAAATGGAGTTATCAAAATATTTTATTTGTTTTAGAAAGTAAAGACAGTATGTTTTTTTAAATAGCTTTTCATTTTCCTTATGCTACCATGAAACACTATTGTTTTAACACAATGTCTTTGCTAAACTGTAGAAGATATGCTATATTTTCAAATTCATAAGACCAATAAATTCTATAGAAATACATACACTTTTTGTGCGCGTACTTTTAGAATTAAATCTACCGAAAGTTTTATAAATGTCCTCAATTATACAGCTTTACCTAGAATTCATCCTAAAAGTATATGCATGAGAGCTAGATTCAGTGTTTGCACCAATTTTTTTCAGATTTATAAAACCATTTGTACCCCAGAACAAAAATCCTTTTATAAATCCCAGTCAGAGAAAGATTTCCACCCCATCTCCTCCCCGAAATCACCATATATGGAGCTTATAACGCCTTGTTTTACTATGCACCTTTTCTGCGTATCATTTCCATGCATATTCACATCTACATGACACCATGTTAAACTCCACCAAAGTACAAGACATAACAAATATTTTCTTATAACATGAGATCTGCAGTTTAGTTTAAGACGGAATTATTGTTATTATTCCCTGTCATTAAAACATAGCCAGAGGAAAAGTCATGACCAATATAGCACGTGCACTATTCATATAATCTTGTGCATAACTTGATGCAATCTCAGTGCTCATCTCAGTTTGTTTTTATAAATCCCATCATTTGCGTAGGAAGTCGCATACACTTCATTCAGGGTATGTTTTGTGTTTACGAAACAGTTATAAATGAGGCCCCTGGTCTGAAATATAAACTGATCCTGACAAGTACATTAGAAACCTTCAGTAATAAACATTGTCTATTTAGTAAAACTGCCAGGTTTTGACTTGGTAGTTTTATCTGTTGTCTTTGTTTAAATGTTTATTTATTCATTTTTTATATTTTTTTGTCTTTGTGCCTGAAAACTTTGCTTTGTCTTTGTTTGTGTCTGCCATGTCTTCCTTTGGTCCTTCTTGTTTCCATTGGGCACACCACCTTGTTAAACCCGTCTTGTTCTCGTTTCTGTAATTGTGCTCACCTTTGGGTCCCTTCACTCTGATTGCATGCTCTGTTGTTCTCTGCTCTGGTCTTCTCCCCATCCTTCCACCCGGTTTGGCCAAAAACTGAAATTGTTGTCCAGTCTGTCTACCTCTTAGGTATATTTTTCCAGCCAACAGGGGGTGATCATTCCCAAGATTGAATGGGTGTAAAAGTCCTAGTAGTGTAATGACATGGACTTTAGACTGTTAAAATGAGCATCCTGCACACTGTAAAAAATAAGTGTAATTTTAACTGTAAAATTTTGTTAAAACGCTACGGAAAAAAACTGATAATAGGTTAACAGTAAGTTCCCGTACTATATACAGGGAAAAACTGTAAAAGATCTAACAAAGCATTTAATGTAAATTTACAGTAAAATTCTGTTAATTATACAGCTTTTAGAAGTAAAAAAAGAACAAATCAATGTATAATTTACAGTCTAAAACTGTAAACTGATATTCCCAGAATTCCCTGCGTGACACTCCACGTTTGAAAGTATTTTGTTTAAATAATCATGTTTTTAAATAGTTCTTGTTATCAGTTATGTACATTTGAGCTTTATGTTACATCTTCTGTTGCTTAATGAAAGTTTTTTGCATTATTTAAGTATCACGTGTGTTACCATGATGGTGTTTTGTGTTTCCATAAATGTGCACCTTCTATATGTTAATATATACTTCTGCTTGTGGTGAAGCTACTTGTGATGAGCTTTGATACTTCATGTGGCTTTCTCTTATACAGTACCATCTTTATTATTATGGTGGTTGTCAGTATTTTCAAGGTACAAAACAGATTTAATTTTGTGTGTTGTTGAATTTACTGGTTTATATTCACATTTTCTTGTTTGTAAATTACAGCTTTATATTGTAAAATTAACAGTTTTTGACGTAAATGTGTTTACAGTTTTCTGTATTTTTACAAAATTATTCTGGCAACCACAGCTGCCAAAATGTTTTTGTAAAAACAACAAGAAATTTTTTACAGTGCAGATGAGGCATTATCCTGGCCTGCTGACATTCTGTCATTAATTCCCCACCTCAATCATGAATTTAACCTCATTATAGAGCTCATATCGATTGGAACACATTCAAGTAGCTCGAGTTGGTCATCTGAATTGGGTGTGTTAACTAAGCGAGACATGCAAAATATGTGGATTAGCAACAAGTTGTTGTGTTATATATTTTGTTTTAAACTGTGTTTTTGTTCAAAATAAAAAAAGAAAAGAAAACAGAAAAGAAAAAAGCACTGGAATTGGGAACCCCTGCGCTACATCATGTGTCATTAACCAGCAAGAAAACTTTAAAAAAGTACTACAATACTAGGAAGACTGGGTTGTTGATGTTCGTCTGCCATTCTAGCTCTGTCTGTACAGTATACGTGAATGTGCTAGTGACATATTCTGTCAGCACGAACAGGGTGTGCAGATGTATGCAGATAAATACGTTGACAGGCAGGTAGGAAAGCTATTTAAAACACTCGGACCGATGTGAAGAGACTTTCAACAAGTATAACAAAAAATGTTTCTAAAGACAGTCACCTATTGCACCTTTGCTGGTAGTGCATCTTGATGGCCGCAACTGCTCAAAAATTAATCATCTAAAATCATACAACTTTTACTGTTACAGTTTCAATAGTAAATTACACATATTCAACCTATAGCTTAATTATTATTATTATTATAATTATTATTATTTATTTTTTGCCTTCTGCGTTTACAAGATTCATGGCTTATTTTCCTTAATTGTTTTAGTGAACAAACACAACTTATGTAATCAGCTCTTTATTCTGTTCCACATCAAACTAATATAATGTATTTCATTAAGCCAAATAAAGGAATGATCCTTTTCTAAACTAAACGCAAAGTGCATCCCTGAAAATCAACTCTAGTTCTTATAATGAAAAAGTTAACTTCACCATGATAATGAGGTGTCTCACTACATGTGTGCTCCCTTTTGCCTAAAAAATGCAAGTTCCATAAAAAATTTAAAATAAACAAATAAGGTCAGACATTGGTCAGCAGCAGCTGAAAAAAATAAATAAAAATAAAATAAAATATTGGAAGGAACCTACTACAAGGTATAATGGTTATATATATATATATATATATATATATATATATATATATATATATATATATATATATATATATATATATATATATATATATATATATATATATACTTGGAGTGAATTTATAGAGCTCATGGTTTCATCCAGGATTGAACATATCTCTTTGAGTGATGTGTCAAACCTTATCAGGAAGTGAACAAAGTCTGATGTCATGTTACTGTTATTAGTTCAAAGGTTCAAAAGTTCCTCAGATCAACTGTTTCATAAAGGGCAGTGTTCCAAATGTCCTTGCAATAAAAGTTTCCAGGAGATAGCCTGTTCTTGAATCCCTTGAAATTATTTAAACACACACACACACACACACACACAATTATCAGTTCATATAAACACTTTAGAAACATAATTTCTTTATTTCTATCACACTCAAGAACTTTTAAAATTAATAGAATTTACTAAATAGCCTTATGTGTTCATCTAAAACAATATTTATATTGGCATAGTATGGTTTATTGTCCAATAATTATCATAGTCTGTACTGAATTCAGGAATCCCTGGTGATTATAGGTACAGTCAGGACATTATGATGTGGAGTAGTGACAGCAAGGCACGACCCACTGGACTTTGGGTTTCCACTACAGCAATCACCTCCCCACACTATATAAATATAGATGTGAAACAGCCACCTTCACACTTGTTCTTCAGACAGGACAGCATCAATTAAAACACACTGACACAGGTAAGAAGAGAGACTTACTTTTTAGCCAGTTCTAAATGCAGCATGTTATACATAATGTATTTATGTAAAAGACAGAGACGTGAAAGTGTCTTTTACTTACAGACTGAAACTGAACACCATGAAGGTTCTTGTGGTGCTTGCACTTGCTGTTTTTACAGGTAAAAAAAAAATAAAGAAAAAAATTCTGGTCTTGTAAATTTTCATATCATACTGTAACAGTACAATTTGATCATTGTGAAATGCTTGATTAACAGGTTGCCAGGCCAACCTTTTCTACGCTGATGAGCCCAAGCCACAGCTGGAGCAGCTGACAGATGCTTTCTGGAGCTATGTGGCCAAGGCAACACAAACCGCAGAGGAAACCGTCAAGATGATCAGGTCTTCTCAGCTGGGAGAGGAAGTCAAGTAAGTCAAGAACATTTACCTGCAGAACACAATTATTGTTTCTTTTGCCCTGAGATGAAACTCAAATATTCTTCTTCATATCACAGTGCCAGACTGACCCAGAGTGCTGATGTGGCCAGTGAATATGCCATCACCCTCAAGAAACAGATGGATCCTCTGGCTGAAGAGCTGATGACCAAAATCAGCAAGGAGGCTGAAGTGTTGAGGGAGCGTCTGGGCCAGGACTTGATGAGCGCAAGAGACAAACTGGAGCCCTATGCTGACAACCTCAAGAGCCAGATCCAGCAGAGAGTGGAGGAGCTCAGGACCGCCATGGCTCCATATGCTGACTCCCTGGATTCTGAGACCCTGAAGGCCACTCTGCTCCAGAAGAGTGAAGAGCTGAGAGGAAACCTGGAGCAGAGCATGAAGGAGATGCAGGCTCAGATGGAGCCCTACACTGCTGAAATCAAAGAGAAAGTGGACCAGCATCTGCAGGAGTTTCAGAAGACCGTGACCCCCCTGACTGAGGACCTCCAGACCCAGATCAGAGAGAAAGCCCAGATGGTCCACCAGAGTCTCACACCCTATACTGAAGACCTGAAGGAAAAGCTGGACCCCTACGCAGAAGACCTGAAGGCCCAGCTCACCTCCCTGTATGAGTCCTTCATCAAGAGAAATTAGATGCCCCCAACAAACTTTTGCCAACTGCTGCTAATGTAATAAATTGTTATATTCAGTTCACTGTGGTTAACAGCAGTTGACCTTACAGTGACCTGATGGAAGTATTTATTCTCAGTTTTAATTTAAACTAAATAAATGTTTTGTCAAATGAAATTAGTCTAAAATGTTTCTTTCCTGGTATTCAAATATCTAAGGAATGTTAAAGACATCAAATCAATGCTGACACCCTCCCTGTTGACAGAGATGCTAAATTTGGCATAAATGTAAAAAAAAAAAAAAAAAAAAAAAAACTCTTCATGGCATAAAATATATAAATATTTCATTACTTAACAATAAGGGGAGACTGGGGACACTTGTACAGGGGAGTGATGATGCTTAAGCACATGCTCAGTAGGATTCTCAGGCTGCCTGTGAAAAAGAGCAAAGCAGAACCTCAGCAGAAGTTTTTAACAAAATACACATTTCGAGGTATGGAAGTTACTTTTTGGATGTACAGTATTTTTCTTCTACTGTCTAAAGTTTAGATGACTGTGAATTTAAACTTAAACACATGTGATCTCTAGGTTATTGATAAAAAAATAAGATTAGCAACCTATGCTAATACACGCATGGCTAAGCTGCAACATCTGTATTAGTTTAGTTTAGTTTATTTGTTTAGCACATGTTTAGTACAAGTACAAAACTATGCAAGGAGGGAACGAAGCCACTCTAGGCTTGTACAGAGTTCCACTCCTGTTCATATTAACTCATGAGACATGCAGACTAAACACTCAAACAAAACAAAACAAACAACAAACGAAACAAAGCAAGAGCATAAGCAAAAAACAACAACAACAAAACAACAATACAAAACAATAGTTCAATAACATAAAAGATTTTATCTAGCAAGTCTAGATAAAAATACAATAGAAAAACAAAAAAAAAAAGCAAGCACTACCTAGAAAGGACTACATAAAAGCATCAGGCTAGCAATAGAAGTCTCTTCAGATGCTTTTTGAAAACCGAATAAGAGGACATTGATCGCAACGATGGGCTTAACTCACTCCAGAGCTTAGGACCTCTAAAAGAAATATTAAATTGATGTCTTGTAGTTCGTGTGTAAGGTAAGACAAAAGTATTGTCTAGTTTGAAATGAGTGTACATGTGAAATAGGGATAAACAAACTCTGAAAGGAGTCTGGTAGATCTTGTTTCCTATATATAGACTTATGCATAAATAGACATGTTTGATAAATATTTACCTTATCAATAGGGAGAATTTTAAATTTATTGTAAAGGGGTGCCGAGGGAGCATATCTATTTGAATGAGAAATAAGTCTAAGATATTTCTTCTGTATGACTATTAATTTCTTCAGATAAGTAGGATAGGTAGCTGCCCAGACAATATTGCAATAATTAATGAATGGAAACAAAAAGCTATAATATAAAGTTAAAAAAGCTGAGGAATGAACTAAAGGACAAACCCTCCTCAATATACCCAACATTTTAGCTGACCTCTTAGATACGAAGTTAATATGGTTAGACCATTTAAGACCACTATCTATAATGACTCCCAAAAACTTGGTATGCTGAACCAATTCGATTTGAGTGTTATTAATAAAGATTTTATCACATGTATGGTCTGTCTCCTGGGTTTCATTGTGTTCTTGGTTCAGTCCCTGTAACCTAGTTCTCCCCAGTCTGTTTAGTTAGTCGTGTTTAGTTAGTGAGAACTAAGAGACTGAACAAATGAGGAAGCTAGATGGCATAAGTGATAAACAGATAAGTGAAAAACTTATCTGTTTATCTGTCACTTATCTCATCTATCTTCCTTATTTGTTCAGTCTCTTAGTTCTTTGTCCAATCTTGTCTAGGTGTCACATCAATGTTAGTGGATGTGTTTGCCTTTCACCTGTGTTTCCCACCTGTGGAATAAAGACTGCATTTTGGAATTCTTCTTTATTATGCACTTCAAACTTGTTATGTATTTAAAGACTCATCAGCCGATTAATTTATTTGAGTAAAATATATTTAAATAAAATATTCCATGGTCTATCTGAATGCTTGGCTGGCAGGTATGCATTAAAACCATTTGCTGATTCCACAGACTCTGTCTTAACAGTAACATGACTGGATAATTCGATAGCATAAGATAATTGTTTATGCATGGTACAGTCAGATACAATCTTTCAAAACTAGCAAGTGGAACATTACTCCACAATAAATGTTTTATTTGAATTCTAGGCATTTTCAAAGGTTTCTTTCTTCTTCTTTTGATAAAGGCCCTCTAAAACTAACCATTGGAATAATGGACTATTTAAATATGAGCTGGAAAATTAATTAGACACCTAATTTATCCAATAATTGAGTTATTATGTGGAAAAGGGCATTACCATGTGCTATGAACCTTTGTTTTTCACTATACTCTGCAAATCCATTACAGCTCCTTCACTAGTTTTAAGCACCACACATGCCACCTAGTGGAAGCCGACTATCATTTTGAATCACTACAAGAAAATTAGTAAGTTTTACTAATTAAGTTTTACAAAAAGTAATGCTTTTGTTGTTGATTGACTACCCGTTCCTTTTTAATGGTTGCATGGAGACACATGCATGCTTCCAGAGCATTCATAAACACCCGCAGTATGATCAGCATATCAAAATCCCACATTAATGCCAGCAGAAACACGTCAGTTGTTCTTGCATGTTTGTAAAAGTATCTGTTTTCCCATTTCAAGTGTCTCCCACACACTCCCTTCAGACCAAAAAAAAACAAAACATCCTTCATCTTCCACCTCACACAAAGACGCTAATCCTGCCGTTTCCAAGAGTTCACTAAGACACACACTCCTGGAAAACAGCTGCAACCAGCCTACACTAGTTTATAGTTGCTCTAGCTGGTCTCCCGGTAGGGAACATCTGACAGGCTCCCCACTAAAACCAAAAAAACTAACTCAAATGAGCAGCTTAGGTTGATTTCAGTTGCTTTTTTTGTTTGTTTGTTTGTTTGTTTTTCAATTGAAGAGCATGGCACTAGTGACAAGATTATGGGTTCCCAGGAATGCATGAACTGATAAAATGCATTTCTTCACATTCACATTTAAGTTTCCTTCATGCTTTATCCAGTGTTCAAAATAACCAATTTAATAATCACAATTTTATTTTTATTTTTTTTACATTTTAAAAATGTTTTGAGAACATTTAGAATGAACACTTTCATAACTTACTAGAAATGTTAGCAAAATTTTGTCAGAATATATTTTTGCAGCCTTGGTATTTACTTGTTCTCTTATTTATTTGGTTTTTGTGGGTCATTTGCTGATTCTACAGACTCTGATTACTATGTATTTAGCACTTATCTGCAATGATATTGAGGAAATCTATTTGAATATGGTAAAATATGTGAGAATATAAGAATACTGCATTTTTACTGTTAACTAAAAGCATCATCAGATTGGCTAAATGTATTTCATTTAAAAAGCATGCTATGAGTTTAGGATTTGTATACGTTTATGAATGTTGGGTGATCCACTGCTGAGCTTTCTGCAAGTGGACCTGATCATTTGTACTTCAGCATCACAAAATAACTTACTGCACAGAGATGAGGGGTCAAGAAACTGATTAAGATGCAGATGATTGATTTCTCTGGCACAAAGCAGCTGAGAGCCCTTTGCCCTGGAATGCCTGACTGTTGAAAACAATGACTGATGCAGACAGTCTTCCCAAAATGACACATCTGAGGACTGAATAACTGACCACGGGAAAAAAAAAGAAAAGAAAAGAGGAAGAAAATAAATAAAGAGTCACTAGAGTTCATCAGCCCTTGCTGTAACGCACTTGCACTGTGTTTGTGTTAGATAAATCCAGTCCATGAATATCAGCTTGTATTGTGACTGTGATGTAGCTGCTCTGAATAATAGATGGTATCTCATGGGGGAGCACAGAACCTCTTGATGACATGGTGAGTTGGCCGAGGTTACATGCGTTCATTACTTACTGTTCACCTTTCACACATTTATCCGAAAACCACATGGGACATAAACAACCGAGCCCTTTGATGAGTTCATAATTAAATCATCACGCTGAACTGATTTTTGATGTTTTTGAGAGTGGTTTTCAACTATATTTTCTCCAATTTCATTATTATTAGATGCCACAAAATAATTAAAGACTCACTTTGGTGAAACCACATGTCTAATACTTCATGGAGGAAATTCAGTTAATAATAATGTCCACCATCTCCTAATTGTGGACTCATGAAAAATGTTTTGTCTGACACTTGGCACTGATCTTTCTTTTATGAAGGCAGTTGTTATCCAAAAAAAAAAAAATTAATTACAGAGAAAGCTCTGTTTGCCATGCTTATCTAAATAATCCATTAGGAGCATGGGAAGGGCTGAAAAAATAACAGTCCATAACTGTTTTTCATTTCTTTCTACTTTTATATACAAATATTCAGTTAAAATGTATCTTTCTTGTAGAACTGTCAGTCATTACAGTGTGCAGTATTCAAATTGTCCTATATTTTCCATTTCAAGACACAACCACTGGTAATGGAAAGTTTATACCTTGATATAATGCATCAGCATTTTGATCATAGCCAGATGTGACTCTGTGCCAGCAGTAAATTTAGTGCAATTCATTGCAACACAGGATAAACATCATTGCTCAGTTTATACGGTATGTACAATAATTGATTTGCCAGATTATTTTGAAGTGACTCAAAAGTTTAGTTCAACAACCTAAATTCATCAGGAGACAGAAACCTAACAAGTGGCGAAATACCAAAAAAGTGACACAATATGTTCACTGTAATAATAATAATAATAATAAATTACTATTTACATTTTTCTGATTCAAAATTTCATGTTTAATTCAAATGTGTAATTTCCAATTATCAAATGTATAATTTAGACGCTATTGAGTAGGGTTCACCATGTATAAATGTTACTATTAACATCTGCTTCCTCACAAACGGAATTAGTATCAAAGTAAAAAGTCAATTGTTATACCCGCTACAAAGTAAAATAGTAATAAAAATAATAATAATAATAACTTCTGATTATGAAAAAAGTAGTTAAAAAAAAAACGATTTGTGGAATGATCAACTTTCAATTGGAAAAGGTACAGAAGAATATATGAATAATAACCTACAGTGGATGCCTGAATGCGCAGTGATCATACTGGGCCCTGTGCATATTAAAGCCATGTTTGTTTTCACCAGCTGCAGGGGTGAATCAGACAGAGCTGAGCCAGAAGAAAGGGACAAGTTGGGACATGAGGCTAAAGATCACTGAAGAGGTGGAATCAAATTGTGGGTGATAAGGCTTTTCTTATGTTGAAATGAATGAAAAAATATATATATATACTTACCCAAGGCTTTTCGACCAGTAAAATAAAAAGTTTAGAAAGCACACGATCTTGTTGGGTTGTGTTGTGAGTTCAGAATAGAACTGCTGAAGGAAATTATAAGGCTGTATTCATTATGTTCACTCTTTAAAGAGAATACAAAAGAATGTCTTATCTTTTTAGACAACCTCTAACCCATATAGACGAGGAAGGACATTGTGATCAAACAGGATGCACTCAGCAGTTGTTTAAAATTCATGACATTATTACATCATATCTAAGCTTACTAAACAAAATGACAAGGAAAACACTAAATGTTATAGGGGAACAACATTTTTATATGCTATAATAAAACGCATATACTATTGTTGTTCCTACCACCATTATTGCCATTGCTGATGTAAATAAATACTAAATTAGCAATAGTATGGCCAATAGGTGTCTATATAAATTCTAATAGGGTCATCATGTTAATCCAGGCCATAGCAGTAAAACGTAGACTATAAACTGTTATGTTGGCACCTGCTTTAATGCTCGTCTCACCTTCAGGCTCAATTGTCTCTTGAATCACGAGGGGTTTATCTTTCGGAACATTTACATTAGTTTGACTTTATATTGTCCGTCTGAGAAGAACAGCTTCTTTTGTCTTCCCCGAAACCATTGCTGGGACTAAAAAGGCTAATTAAGTAAACTGTTTGTAAACGATACATTGTTTTATACGCGATTTAAATTAAACAGAAAACTTGTCATTAAAGTTAAGCATAAATTTGTTGCATTCCAGGTATGGTCTAAATTATTTTTGGAATTAAACAGAGCCAGTGGTCTATAATTAAATAGGCTATATTATAAGGGGTGCAAAGTATCCGTTATCTCATAACCAGAACACACATCACTAATTCCTGAGCACAGGATAAAAGGCGAGGTGCCCTTAATACGTTCTATTATGAATCATATAAAATTGTGCAATTTATCTCCAACTGATGCGCAGAGATGCGGACTTCGCACACTTGCCGCGGTCAGTGACGCGTGGGATGATGCGCGAGCCCCCGACAAAGGATAAATCACGTGGCAGCGAGTGCGTCCCGGGACTGTATAAAAGCCCTGGCATCTACACTGCCTCTACACGGAGAAACTCACGCGTCTCAGTAAGTAGCACTCGCTCTTCTCTCACAAGATAGCAGCCAACTTATTACTGAACTGTATTTAATGGAAAAACTGTTTTTTTTTTCCTGCAAAACTATTACTAAACTTCCAGTTAACGGTCACTGAGTATTTAAACGCGTATTCATGGAAATAAAAAATATTGCATAGGCTACACACGGTACTCCTATCTTCAGATGTTGTTTATTTGTGTATTGTCAGTTGGGTCTTTTATATAATACTGCTTGAATTGAAATATTTCGAAACCTGTAAATGAATACGTTTAAGTTGCCTTTCTCCAAAGTAAAAAAAAAAAGGATCTGACATTTTCTTGCCAGTGCTTTTAGACATTGATTTTTTTTCCTGTCATGATCTTTCCTCAGGTGTTCTTGTCTGCCCATCAAAATGAAGTCTCTTGTGGTGATCTTTGCTCTGGCTGTTTTTACTGGTATGAAAAAAAAACTCCATCCACTCACGGCTTAGTTTTTCTGTCTGTTTGGAAAAGCAGTGAACAATGATATATAGTACATCTTTATCAACTATTAAGTTTATATACTTAATACAGGTCACTGGAAAATATCCAGCTCGCTCATTTGTGAATAACCTAAAATGGCATAAAGTTCACAATCTTTTCACACCCCTTGTAGGCTGCCAGGCTCGTAGCTTGTTCCAGGCTGATGCCCCTCAGCCCAGATGGGAGGAGATGGTGGACCGCTTCTGGCAGTCCGTGTCCGAACTCAACACACATGCTGATGGTGTACTGCAGAACATCAAGGGCTCCCAGCTCAACAGAGAGCTTGAGTAATTTCCATCATACCCATCTTCTCACATCATTAAATAACAAACATGCATGTGAAACCGTTCATGACCAACCTTTTTATTTTTTTGCAGCACCCTGATTAGTGAGACCATGACTGAGCTGAGCACATACAGTGACAACCTTCAAACCCAGCTGACTCCATATACTTCTGATGCTGCCGGTCAGCTGAACATAGATCTCCAGCTCTTGGCTAGCAAACTGCAAACTGACATGACTGACGCTAAGGAACGCACCACCCAGTACCTTCAAGAGCTGAAGACCATGATGGAGCAGAACGGTGAAGACGTGAAGAACCGTGTCAGCACCTACACCCGCAAACTGAAGAAACGCCTGAACAAGGACACCGAGGAGATCCGCAAGTGAGTCTGGGTGCCTTCTCAGATGGCTTAAATGCAAGCTAAAAAAATGTAATAAAGCTTTTAACTAATAAAAAAATAGGTATATTGTTGTTATATATCATTAGGATATATATATATATATATATTAATAGTTTTCTCTTTCATTTCTTCCAGTACTGTGGAAACCTACATGGGAGAGCTGCAGTCTCGCGCTTCCCAAAATGCTGAAGCCGCGAAGGACCATTTCGAGCCCTACGTCAACCAGGCCCAGAGTGGTACCGGCGAGAAATTGGGGGCCATTAGCGAACTGATGAAGTCCCAGGCGCAGGAGATGAGCGAACAGTTGGAAGTCCAGGCTGGAGCTTTGAAGGAGAAGCTGGAGAAGACCGCCGAGGACCTGCGCACATCCCTAGAGGGTCGTGTGGATGAGCTGACCAGCCTCCTCACCCCTTACTCTGAGAAGATCCGTGAGCAGCTGCAGATCGTCATGGACAAGATCAAGGAGGCCTCAGCAGCTCTTCCCGCTCAGGCTTAAGAGCTCCACACTTATCTAGAGTTAACACCAAACGCAAACAAGAAGGGAGGTTTTGTGTTACTGAAATGTGTGTTTTTCATTCTGTGAGAGGTTGATAAGTGGTTAAGAACTGGACTCAACTGGACTAGCACTGTCCATCATTGGACAAGAGAATACCATGTACTCACCATGTTATTAACCCACTGTCTGTTGATATCATTTTAGTGTCTTTCGTTAGCATACAGTAAGCATTTTTCAAGATCAACTTGCCTGTTTTGGCAGTTATCTAAAAGTGTTTTGTAGTTAGTTGGGCCAACATTGCGACATTCAAAATAAACGTTAAAAAAGTGCCTTCAGCTGCTGAACTTAATCAGAATATATGTAAAGATGAGCTTAGTTAGCCATAAATCCACATATACATGCTTGTTTACTTGTGTTTGTGCACTCTTGGATTTGAATTTGTTTTCAATAAATTTGTGTCTTTATACACTACTTATTTGTCACTTGATTCTTGTCAAGAATATTATAAAGTACTTATGAAAACATTTCTGTTCCCACCACAGGCATGTTAACAATCCCACACAAATACATACATCTCCAACATATGCTAGGGGTCATGTGATTCTTGACATGGTTTTTTGGGGAAAATAGATAGATAAATAAATAAATTATAAACAATAATGATAAGGAATGTTTCTTGAGCATGAAATATTAAAGACTGGAGTATAATGACTGATGAAAATTAAGCTTTGACATCACATAAATAACATTGAAATATACTTTTTAAATAGACACTTAGAAATTAAATAGTAAACTTAAAATCTAAATTTTAAATGGGTCATGTGATGTTGCTAAGAAGTACATCATTTTGTGTATTTGGTGTAATGTAATGTGTGTGCGGTTTAAGGTAAAATAAATTAAATCAAATAAAAAAAAATCGTATTTCGTACATACTGTATATTATTGTTGCTCTCCTATACCCTGCCTTTCTGAAACACATAGATTTTTACAAAGCTCATACAAAAAGCTCTACCCTGCACAAAACTCCCATTTGAATCATCAGTGGCAAATTCTTTAAGTATGAAAATGTTTACAAGCTGTAAAGACTGTCCTTGCAAAGTTCTAATTGCTCCACTTCATAGAAACAACCTTCGTGCACAGCCCTCCCAGGTTTAGGAAACAGTTCTCTGTAAAAAAGCACTGCACACATCTGGTGAGTAAATTAGCATGATTTAATTGTGTATTTTTTATGTTTAAATTTTTTTTAATTATTATTAATAATGAGAGGATTCATTAATCAAATAATCTCAAATTAATTCGATTTATTATTCCAGATTAATTTGTCATTATTAAAGATCATTTAAAGACATAATTGTGTTAAATTAGAAAAGCACTGAACAGACATTGCAAAAAAGAAAAAGAAAAAGTAGATTAGAAAGAGTCAAACTCTCTAACCATTAGGCCATGACTTCCCCCTTAGTAATACATAAGTCATGGTGAAGTCGTGGCCTAGGGGTTAGAGAGTTTGACTCCTAACCCTAGGGTTGTGAGTTTGAGTCTTGGGCCAGCAATACACTGAAGGCATCGAGCCCCAAACTGCTCCCCGGTCGCCGCAGCATAAATGGCTGCCCGCTGCTGCAGGTGTGTGTTCACAGTGTGTATGTGTGTGTTCACTGCTGTGTGTGTGCACTTTGGATGGGTTAAATGCAGAGCATGAATTCTGAGTATGGGTCACCATACTTGGCTGTATGTCATTTTCATTTGTTTGTAATTTTTATTTATAATCACTTAAACGCGCATCTGCTGGACTGATAAAGCGTGCACTCCTATTTCAGTATGACTGTTAATATTGTGGCTGTTTTAACAAATGGTTCATTCAGTTAAAGAGGGCAAACTTTATTACTCAAATGAATCTGCCTATGTAATTTGCACCCTGATTGTACCATTTTCTCAGTGTAACTAAATCTTTCTCTTAATGACAGTCTAAGAGTTCAGTCAGGCTGAAACATGCATGGTCACTTTATACAGCTCAAATTAATATAGGCCTGTAATAAGAGTCTGGAGAAACACATGCCCTTTTAAAAAGCAGTTAGCATTTGACAGCGTATTTCCAGATTTTGTATGTTTAGACAAGACTGATCTAATTTCGCATTAAACCTTCACTTCTATACACCCCCTTATTCCCCCTATCTCTAACTTCAGCTCACGGTCACGAACATCTCTTCCTTCTTCAGCATTTTCCATAGGCTTGTTTGGGCAAGACCCATCTACTGGTCACACCTTTCCTTCTCCAGGAACCTGAGACTTAAACCAATTCTCAGTTCTGGAGTTCAAGGAAAGGTCTGATTATCCTTGATATATAAATATATACACATAAATCAGTCTTCTCTGGCAGAATTCTAATCAGTCAGGTGCAAATAAAACCACACTTTGTGACCCCCTAGTGTTTAACTGATTTTTCTTTTAAAATGGATAGTAAAATATGAAACGTCTGACTTAGATTTTTGAACCTCATGTTGAAAACAGCTTATGAGACTTCACGATTTTTATTTTTATTTTAATTTGCAGAAAGTTTTCTGTGAGGGTTATATTTAGGGGAAGCGGATGGAATATAGAGTTTGCATAGTATCAAATAATTATGTGTATGGATAAAACCCCTATATATCGATATCTTCATAAAACATGAACACTCAATGTGTGTGTTGGCATAGGTAAAATACAGTAAACACAACTGTATTTACAAGGGCAAAAATCTCTGGAATTAACATACATAAACTTCATCCAAAGAGAATATTCAGACTATAGAATTCTGCAAACATAATCAGTGTTGCGTACAAGTCTTTAGTCAAGTTGAATGAATCAAAGACTAAAACTTTAATTAAAATAAATGCAAAACAAAAGCTTGCGATTGTATAAAACCGTTTCCATGTGAAACTACTACGTCATTTAAGTTTGACATTCACTGCACGTCATCATTTTTGATAAAATAAAATAATAACATCTAAAAACATTTTCTGTCACCCTCTAATAAATCTCAAACATTATTTGATAAATTCTCTCCCTCAGGCTCTTGCTTTCGCACAGAACTGTTCACAATGAGATCCATTTTTCTGTGATTGTCTCAGGATCAAAGGACCGGTTCTCAAAGCACCATTCCCTCTTTCTCTCTCTCTCTTCTGCTGCTTTGAATCTCAAGGAAGACATGTTGAGATCAGTTTCCAAATTCCACTTGCTTGCTTGCGGAACTGCTGCATAAGGAACATGATGTGCCGCTGGTTATGTTCACTTTCTTTGTTCTTTTCCTTTTTAATCTCTGCTATCTTGTATTCACGCTCACATAAGCAACACACAACACAAAAATGTCCTAAAACAGTAAACAATGACTTGTACTACTGAACACTGTAAAGAAATATTGTAATTTAAACAGGAAAAAATATGGTAAAAAAATTATTAGTTAATGTTAAGTTCCCCTATTATATACAGTGAAAAATTTAATGGTACATTTAATCACATATTGTACCTAAATACTGGAGAAGAACATGTCATCTTATAATTTACAGTGAAAAGCTCATTCTCAGAACTCGGCTGCCACAGTTTGACCTGTCAAGCAGTCGGAATTACACCAGTAGATGCCACCCTCTATGTTTTTATTTTATTTTATTTTTTATAATATAGGAAATATTTACAGTTTCAGTCTTTGTAATCAACTTAAAAAAAAAAAAATAAAAATAAAAAAAAAAATATATATATATATATATATATATATATATATATATATATATATATATATATATATATATATATATATATATATATATATATATATATATATATATATAAAGAGATACAATACAAAAAAGAAAAGAAGAAAGATTACATAGCCTTGTGTTATTGAATAAATGTATCGTAATTCTGGTTACTCCCCCGGTTCCAAGAAGAAAGAGCTCCTTTCTTCACTACAGACTGATGGATCTCTTAGTTAGCTTGAAATACCACCACACTGAACAGTCTGTTTTAATAGCAGACTGTGTCCTGATTTGAATCTTCAGCCTTCAAGCATGCAGGTGTCTGGCAGAAAATAACACAAAACAATCTGCAAACACTTTAGAACATACCTGAAAGCCCCCTTTCTGTTCCTGCTGATGAGATAAAAATATCTCTTCCAGATTTCAAACACACCTATAACACATTTTTAACCTTTTTTTTTTCATGTACAATTCAGTTTGTACAATTAAATATCAGTTTGTGATTAATTATTTTTTTTTTTTTACAAATATTAAATGTTCTTATATTAAGAATTACTAGCTCTGACACACATCTTTAGTTTTAAAAGTCAAACAAAGAACCTGAGATGGCACAGCATGCCACCAACACTGATGAACATTTCTCTTCTCACATTAAAGTGACGTGACATACAGCCAAGTATGGTGACCCATACTCAGAATCCGTGCTCTGCATAAAAAAAAAAAAAAGAAAAAAAAAAAACCACATCCAAACTGCACACACAAAGCTGTGAACACACATACACCGTGAACAAAAGCCCGGAGCAGTGAAAGACTATGGGCCATTGACTAAACATATGAATTTGAAAGAGAAAGAGGTGGCAAATTATGCATCCATAAGAAGGAAATCTGTGGTTAGCAAGACAAGAAAGGTGCAACAAAGACTGCAGTTAACTGACAAAAGAAACAGTTCAAGCCCCCATCGCCACAAACTGAGTGATCAGATGTGAGCAGAGGTAACTGCAGATCACTCTCAGCGTGATCGTGCATAAACAATATGTGCTCATTTGCACAGAGCCTCACTTCCCCTCTTTTGAGTTAGACACTTTCAACACTTTTTCATGTTGTCAGCTTTTCAATGTCAGCATTTCCTATCATGATCAAGTCTTTAAATAGATGTGCCATATAGTACAAGAAAATGGGCTATTTTGCTAAAAAAAAACAAGAAAAAAAAACAAGAAGAGCAAAAGGAAATCAATAAAAGCACAGAGAGATCTTATTGAACTAGAAATAAAATAAAACAGGTCATTAGCCTATGCCCCTGGCAAGAGCTCCTGAGATTGTGTGTGTGTGTGTGTGTGTGTGTGCCACACAGTCAATTTTGGCTGACAGATTTAAGATCACAGGTGACAAGATTATAACTCTTGGCCTCTGTGACCTTATTCAATCATTTAAATTAAAACCAATTTAAAAGTTATTATACTATTATAATAAATATATATAGTGACTGTAATGTGTCTATATATATATATATATATATATATATATATATATATATATAGTCACATTACAGTCACTTTAATAATAATAACAACAATAATAAAAAAATAAAATATATTGGCAATTAAAAATTAACCACCTTTCCAGACTCTAAGCATTATAAAAGTGAAGTAAATTAATAATAAATGCATTTAATTACATTATAGCACATTGGAGGTGATTGTTTTGATCTTTAAGCAGAGCATATTTCGTCATATACAATCATAAATACACAGCATTGAATATGTTTTCATTTATAATGCTATTAAGAAGGCATTTGCATGACACTGGGTCAATAGAATGTTTAGAGATCTAATCATCTTGCTGTCCTAGAATCCAAAGGTGGTTTAAATGCAAGCGATCAGCGGTTACTTAACTCCAACATCTTTGTTTGTAGACAGAAACTGGAACGAGGCAAAGGTTATGAAACTGAACTTATATAAACATTTTACTCTGCTTCAAATCCTCTCTCTCTATTTCATGTTATGATGTGGCTAAAAGGGTAAAGAGCTGTGGAGTAAATCGGTGTATTATTACATAAGAAAAATTAGACATAAAAAGTTATGCGCCTCCAAATTGGCTCATTGTATAGTGAAAACCAAAAATACACTATGTTTTAAATACAGGATAAATACCTAAGGTTAAGATTTGCAGGTATGTTCAGTATTTCGGTATGCAAGAAGACACGAGATAGTGTGGAAAGTGATCGCATACTACCTTCATTAGGAAAAAATATCCTCCTTAGTTTTATAGACAGTCAAGTGGATGTTGAGCAGGATAGCGTTACATCCACACAAATTGTCCAAATGTTTGCATTTTACTTACTTCCTCCCTTTCTTCATCTGGTTTCAATCCCTAGACAGAGTGAAATGGTGTGTTCTCTAATACCAGTTAGAGGTTCCTCCAATCACTACTTACAGTTTCAGCAATGTTTATTTTAAATAGTGTAATGTGATCATTATTTACCACTTGGAATAGATAGTAAGAAACTACTCTCAGCTATAATGGGTGCTAATATTTTAGATCCTTTTTTTTCAGACCCTGAACATTCAAAAAGGAATGACTTTACCTGTGAAGCACAATACTATCCAATTTAGTTTATTTATTTTATTGGCACTTCAACAGGTTTGTGCAAAATAGTCTTTAGATGCTTAGTTTTGCTTGCATTTTAACTTGACTGAGAAATTACTTCATTGATTTAGTCCACAGTTGTTTTAAGAATAGTTTTGGAAAAGTGTGTGTTGAGAGGAGCACGTAACCTCCCTGATAATGAATGGACGTTGTACTATCCACTAGAGTTGTGACGTTCGCGAACGAACCGATTCTTTTGAACGGCTCATAAACATGAACGATGGGAGCCGAGTCGCGACTGGAGAGGAGCCGTTCTTTCTATCGTTCTTTTTTCCTATGCGTGTTCATACAAATGAGCTCCGCCAGGAGACAGAACAGTTATAGGGGGAGGGGCGCACCCAGCGCAGGCCAACCCTTTATAGCGTGATGATATTAGTTATTAGTTGTGCATGCATTTACATTGCATTTTGTGTTCATTTAAAACTTATTTTAAAATCATTAAAAATGTTCTTTTGTGATACTGTACTTGTATAGAAATGTTTCACTAAAAGCTGTTTTCCACAGACATTCATTGCAGCCCACTTTGTTATTGTTCATTGACTTGAAGGGGCTGATATCCTATTTGCAAAGTTTACAGTAGTAATAGTATGTAGTATGTAGACGTTTCCATTTTATTTATTCTAATTTTATCTACTTAAAAAAAAAATTAGTTTTCTATCAAAATGTTCTTGTGTGATAACAATGTTCTTGTGTGGAAGTGTTTGTAGTAAAAGCTGTTTTGCACAGAAATTCATTGCAGCCGGCTTTGTTTTTTATGTTTATTTGTGAGTAGGTATTGTATGAATAACATAAGTCAACGTAGTTTTACACACACACACACACACACACACTTTGTACTAAAGTTAAATCAAAATAATGATGTCACTGTCTAAGCAGAGGGATTTGTGCAACCCTATGGAATATAGTCCACACATGAGAAATGAGGTAATAATCAATATTTCAGAATAATTCAAACTCAGATATTGGTGTGTTATATCTGAGCTTTAATTATTTGACTACAAATCTCACCTCATAATACCTCCCAGTGATTATTTCCAGGATAAACTGAGATGCCCCCAAGCTGGCTTCTTAAAACTGACTAAATATTTAAAAAGAGCCAAAAGAGCCATTCTTTTGAACGGCTCTTTGAAAGGAACGGATCGCGAAGATCCGGATCCCCTCAAAGAGCCATAAATCCCATCACTAGGCATCGGGGTACCAGATAAATAATTTGTGACTGTTACTGTTGTTTCAAATGTCACTGAACGGATTACTATGTATTTCTCAGGAATAATAAAAAATCTCTGGGAAACGGAGTTTACTCACCTTTAATGTTCACTATAGCCACTTGTGAAATGACAAAACAGAACGAAGATCAACAGAGAGGTACAGAGAGTGATCGCAAGAGGTCTCGGTAGGTCAGAGGTGGTTTTATCATGATAATACGTCAGCTCAGTACCGCTATAAAGGGCCAAGCCATCTGTGGGACATTACAATCTCAACCCAATTCTCTCGAGGACTGCAGGAAAGGTATGACAGCTTACATTTATTCCTGAAAACCTTCCAAAACTTTTAAAAGAATAACGCAGCGAATCTAGCGAGCTTTACACTGAAACAATAGATTAAACATAGCCTATTGGCGACATCTAGGTGTCGTTGTCTGCCATCATCGCTGAATTCAGCAGCTTTGAATTATTCTTGTTAGTTAAGTAAAGTACAGTATTTAACATTTAAGAACAGCACCTGCTTAAAAAAATTATACTAAATAAATAATGTCTCATTTAATTTAGTATTTCTATTGTTTATTTTCATTTTTATTACAGCAGACGTCTTCAAGTCTTAAACACATAATTGTGCAATTGTGTGCAGTTTAATGTAATTAAACTTAGTGTTAAATCAGATAAGTTTGATGATACATATACAATATATTTCTTTCAAAATATTTAACAACCAGTTTGCTATGAAGTTTTTAATAGGGAAGTGGTGAAACACTTGGCTAGACACTCTGGGTGTGATGTAACCTATAGGCGTACATTTATTTTTTTATGTAGTCATCAAATAATTTTACCCTCAACTGCCCTAAATGACAATTGTCTGTCATCACTGGCTCTCTAATCGCATTTTATTCTCTATGTTACAGGAAAAATTACAAAGATGAAACTGTACCTGGCTGCAGCCGTGCTGATGCTTGTGCTTGCTGTGCACACAGGTAAAATCATCCCTCTGAAGCTTCTACATTATACAACTTTTGAATATCCTTAAACAACAATTTGTAGTCTTCTTAGATTTAATATAAAAACAGATGAGATTTAACAATGTATAAATTGCATTTAAACAGAGGCCCAGGATGAGCCCACACTGGAACAGCAATTTGCCAAATTCCAGACCAAGGTGATGGAGCTTACAGAAGACCTGACGCAGAAGACCAAGACCACCTTCGAAGAGCTTGAAAAGAACGAGCTTGTCATTAAAACCAGGTAAGAGTAATACATTTTTTTCCAAGTTTCTTAAAAATGTATTAACATTACATGTTATTTTATTTTTATATTTATGAAATGTATTGTTCGGACATTCATGTTGTTTTTGCACTGGCATAGAATCTGCTTCAATTTCTAACTGCCAGTTAGCTTTTCTAATACAATTCGATCTTTTTGTCTTGGCAGGAACTGGCTTACTGAGCAGTTTGAGGCGATGAAGGATAAGATAGCCGCATCCATTATTTAAAGTGAAAAGCAATGATCTTATACCCATCGTCCCTTCAATCATGTCATTACTGTGGGATATGTGATACCACCCAGACCCTGTTGTGCCAACTGGTGCATTTGTTACAGTTCAGTACATCTTCAAAATCTGTGATGATCTCCATGTCATTTGTGTAAAATAGTTTATAATTTTGCGGGATGCTGTTAAATATTGTCGGGAAAAGTGTAAAATCTAAATATACATTCAGATTTTTTTCGAAAGAATAAATGATGGAACACAGAACCAGTTTGTTTTTGCATCATTTCCAAGACTGAGCATTTACAATTTGTTCACATTAACCATCCAACAACTGAATATTGAACTATTTTGAATATAAATTATTTGATATAAATATATTTACATATTATAAATATATTTGAATTATTCCATATTTATTATTTGTGTCAGCCTACATGAGAACAATATGCTACATGAAATCATTTTTAAATCGGGGTTTGGAAGTTTATTTCTAAAATAAATACTAAATAAAGAATGATATATGAAAACACTTAAATGAAGACACAGCATCAACATAACAATTAATAAAGGATCAATCAATGTACAATATAAAGACCAGTATGTAAATTAAATGCAAATCATAGGTCAAAGGGATTTTAACATCAGACCACATGAGGTTAAAGTCACTGTTTGTCCTCAGTTAATTATCAGTTCATTTCCATGATCAACATCAGTCTTCCCAGTTCAGCAACCAAGTTGACCCCTTTTCCTTGAATTATATCCCACTATTGAATTTTCTGGCCTAAATGCAACAAAGGTAAATTTGTTTTTCTGTTCAGTGCCTCAGGGGATCAAGGTTGAAACATCCTATATTTATTACTAACTGGTAAAAGGAACCGTTCTTATATATTAAAATAATATTAAAATAAGTATTTTAATTTAAATATTAAAATAATTCAATTTAATTTAAATACAAAAAGTACTAACCGCATAAGACTTTTGCACAGTACTATATATATATATATATATATATATATATATATATATATATATATATATATATATATATATATATATATATATATATATATATATATATATATATATATAGAGTATAGACCAAAAGTTTGGAAACATTACTATTTTTAATGTTTTTGAAAGAAGTTTCTTCTGCTCATCAAGTCTGCATTTATTTGATCAAAAATACAGAAAAAACAGTAATATTAGACACAATATTTGTTACAAACTCCAAATTTGTTTTGTCGTTGATCATCTAAGTAAACAGCATGCAGTGCCTGCTCAGTAGGGTGACCAGACATCCTGTTTTTCCCAAGACAATACCGTATTTTTTATTGCATTATATATATATATATATATATATATATATATATATATATAGAATACAATTTCTCATATGGGGCTCATATGCCCCCACCCCTGGTCACCATACTCAGAAATGATGTGTGGGCTGCTTCTTAGAACCGATTCAAATGCAGCAATACTGCAGCAAGATATCATTCTTCTCAGAAAACACTGAACCATAGACAAGCTCATCACATAAACCTCAGAAAAACTTTATCAAATCTTCAAAATCCTGCTGATAGTCCTTCTGAAAAAAAAAAAAAAAAACTATGTATACTTTTAATAAAATTTTACATTTATCCCCATGAATTAGCTCAGGGGTGTCAAACTCAATTCCTGGGTCAATAGGGTCACTCAAAAAAAAAAAAAATGTTGAATCTTTGAAATGCATGGATGAAGTAAACAGAAAAAAAAGTTAGATGAAAAAGAAGATGGAAAAAATATGGAAAATGAATGGAAGCAAAACAAATTTGACAATTAATTGAATGTATTTAAGAAAAGGGTCCACAGTTTGTAGATTAGATACATTTTGTTCCAAAGAGGAAAGTTTACTGGGGTCTCCTTCTGTCAATTTGTTAAGTTTTCTACAACCTTTGGACAGCCTTTGCTTAACCCCTAGTAAGGAATATTGATTCTGGCAATCAAAAATGAAACAGCTGTGTGAGCACAATTAGTGAATTTAGTGCTGAATAGGTTGAAAAATTTTATATGTTTATTTGAATCTTTTCTACACTTCTGTCTATAGAACAGACAAAGATATGAACTGTAATTAACTGTAAGCCAAATAAATGTTGCTTATGAACAAGTGGAAAAAAAAAAAGCTATAGTTAATAAAAAAAGGTAAATTGTTTCCATATTTTATTTGCATAATTTGTTTTGGCTTCTGTATAGTAACAGTATAAAAGCCAATTATTTAGCATTACATAATATCACTCTTTTTCTTTATATTTTTATTTCTTTACAGCCAAAATTAGACCTTAATGACCTATATACATAATAATATACTACACTATATCCTAAAAATGTAGATGCTTTTATATTGTCAATGAGGAACATTATAATTCGGGGGTCTTGTCTTGAATGCACCTTATGCTTCTTTTAGAAATACCTGTTCAGTGTATACATCTATCCTAAATGCATCTTTAATGCTCTAACAAACACAGAGGGCATGTGAATATGCTTGATGAGTGATTTCATAAGTATCCCCTCATGCCTTATTAATACACTCAAAGGGAACAGTGGACTTTGAGTGGCCATGTAGGAACAGTATGTCCACTGGTGTGTCTCTGTGAGTTATTGAGTGTGTGTGTGTGTGATGACGTTTGTTTGGTCAAGATGTAATGCAGATATAGGAATGGACAGTAGACAATATAACTGCAGACACAACGACTGCAGTTGACTCCAGTCCATTATTCCTCTCTACGGGAATCTCACTAGCACAAGGTAAAGTGAGTCTTCACCATGTTGCTCTTAACATTAAATGATAAAATTACTAACAATGCATCAGTATTAATTACAAATGCAAAAGACTATATTAAAACTGCTGCATTAAAACAGATGAATCTTTGGTTTGTGCATTTTGAAAATTAATTTAAGTGTTGAAAATTTGATATTTACATTCACTGGCATGTTCAGCAGACAAATAAAGTTTAAATTTCTGTTTTTCTTCTCCTAGATGAAGCTGACATTTGCTCTCATTATTGCACTCCAAGGTAAAAACTAGTTCTTGAAAATCTGTCTCTCTTTGTTAACTGGTGCACAACTGGAAAAAAGAATAAAACATTAGAACAGAAAACTTGAGGCCTGTTCATGTCAGTTTATATTTAGTTTATACAAGATTATAACCTTACTGGAAATTTAAGGTAGATTTAGTTCATTTGAAGTGATCAAATAACAGAACAAAGTAAAATATCAGATGTCATCAGGTTATTTGCATTTTGTTTATAGGGTGAAACTTATACACTTTTTGCCGTAGAGATGACTAGGTGACTGCCTCATTTATCTTGAATTAATCCTGTACATGAAGGACTGACATGTAGGGGGCATCTCAGCATGAAGCCATGTTAAAGGGTTAGTTCACCCGAGAATGAAAATTTGTCCATGTTCCACTCACCCTTGAATAAAGTCCCCCTGTAGCGAATCCATGCATTTTTGTAAGATAAATATCCAGATTTCAAATGTAATAAACACTTTTTTCAGTTAGCAGAAGTGAGAAAAAAGTGTTTATTACATTTAAAATCTGGATATTTATCTTACAAAAACGCATGGATTCGCTACAGGTGGCCTTTTTTCAGCCTCCGGAGCTGTGTGAGAGATGCTTTATTTCACGTCTTCTGAACAGTTGACAACAAACACCCTCATACCCCACTGAAAGGCTTGGAAGAATAAGGACAATTGTTAATATAACTTTGATTATATTATTCTGAAAGAGGAAAGTCACATACACCTAGGATGCTTCGAGGGTGAGTAGAAGATTCTAGGATGCATTCTCGGGTGAACTAACCCTTTAAAGGGATGAGCGATTTACTCATAACACATATACAGCTGTGCAGACCTTTAACTGGTCCAAACTATAATTTTGTACACATAGCAACCAAGAACTTCACAATATATGTGTTTAAACATGCTGTTTAAGGTGGCCACATGGCTGTTTTATATAATTCTAAAACTGTTTTCTTCCTCTTGTAGTGTCGACGTGCGTGTGGGCACAGCAATGGCCCGAGCCTGATAAGGAGTTAGTGGAGAAATATCAGGGGCTGAAGGAAGTTTTCTTTAAAAGGATCAGCAACGCTTTGGAAAAAGCCCAAAGTTCCTTTCAACCAGTGCTAGAGAGCATATCAACAGAAGGACCAGCCAAAGAGGTTTTAGAAGAAATTAGGAAAAACCAAAGATTGCAAAGTATCGTCAAAATTATGAGGTGAGGGGATGCCTCAAACTAGTCATCTTACTGCATCGCTGAGTCCATCATTCTAATATCCTTAATTCCAGTTATCCCGTGTCAGTAAATCTACTATGTTTTGTGTGCTTCTTTCAGCGGTCTGGCCTATGACCTTGAGCCTTCTGTGAACAATGCTCGCATGGCTCTTCTCGGTGCTTACGGCCAATATCTGCGACCCTACATTGGAGAACATCTAGACAAAGCAATTACCAACATCAAGCCAGTGCTGGATACTGTCCTGCCTCATGAGGGTTAGAGTCTGCGGCTCATCAACCACTGACTCCTTCAACTCAGCAAAAATGTGCTTTTTTATCACTTCAGTAATGAAAACAGATCTGAAACTCCAGCATGTCGGTGCAGTTTTTTTTGCATGTACATACTGTATCTGTGTATTTCCTACTGTTCTGTTCAGTGCATGAAAACAAGATCCAGTATTGATAGAGTGTGAATTATATGATTTTTTGTGTGCCTCATAAAGAAACAATAAGACTCAAACTAAATAAAAACATCTGTAAATCGCAAACCCAAGCTATGAAAGTGAATAACTAGCATGTCCTATAGCTAAACAAAAACTAAAACATGGGTACATTTATGTTAACATATTATATTTATTTAACAGTATAATTTAGTTCATTCCAAACCTGAAAGATCAGTGTTCACAATTGCATTTCACTATTACGTAATGACCAATAATGAGCTGCGCAGTCTCTCTCTTGTGTAGTGTATCAGACCCTAACCAGACAAATCAAAGATTCGATCAGGACTATGGTTGAAACGTGAGATCCCAAATTCCTCAGAAAAGCAACAGGATGTTCTAAATCAATTCCTAGTGCCACAAGTCAGAAGCAAGTCCACTAACCCACCAACTCTTTCACAGAACAGCTTTCAACATTAACACCATTAGAACAATTATTGACCATTTCAATTCAGATTGTCAAATTTGGGGTGAGATGCACAGCCTGACCATCACATGGAAACCCATAATCGTTGGATTGACTTCCCCCTCCTACAAGAACCAGACTAAAATTCCTAAGGGGACTTTTTAACCTCTGGTGTCCACAGAAAATCTTCATGTCAAAGAAAAGCAGAGAAACTGTCTTTTACAGATGTAGATGCACCAAAAGGAACTCAAAAAGACTTTAATCTGTTTGCTTGAAACGTTTCTGACCATTAGTTATTTGTCAAAAGTATCATATTCTTGTTTTAGGAATCATGTCCAAAATTATACCATGCAAGAGTGGGAAAATTCGGATCACGTGCTTGATAAGATAACATATGATTTATGGTACCCAAAGACACTATCTAATTGGTCAAGACAACATTTGAGGTGTGGCCAAAAGGCCAGTTTAAATACTCAGGACACCATCAAATTTTGCTTTTAGCCTACTTTTAGCTTTTACTTTTAGTCATGCTTTTAGTCATCACATTTAATGTTTTTTGAGCGTGGTTCCAGCATGCTTCGGCCTGCACGCCTGCTGCTGCTTAGCCACGATGAGAAGAAACACGTCCTAGTCTCGTCAAACTTTACTCCTGTTCTTTTACTTTAGTTTCTTTTCTTTTTTCGTTGAGAGTTTTGTGTTCTGAGTTAAGTTTTGTAACGCCGTGTCTCCGAGTCTGACCTCGAGTGCCCGTTCAACTTCATCCATCCCACACAACTCCACATCGTCAGTCAACGCCCAACCACAGGCTTCCCCAGCTTGACTTAATTTGGACATGCAATTTTATTGCAGGCAACATTTAAGTAAATCCCCTACACATCTCGGATCATTTATTTATTACATTTAACCTTCATCTTACTACCCGTCTGCAAACAACCTCTCTGTCGGTTACTTTTAGGTGAATCCTATATTCCTTTTCACCCTCCCATCTTTCCTCTGTACAGTCTCTTCCTCTCTTGCTTAACCACCCATTTCTCATCACTGGATGTGAATCCAGCAACTAATACTTTATGTCCCACTTAAAATTCTTGTCTAGACAATAAATGTCCTCTCTCCTCCCATTCTAACCTCTGGCTATCCAGTGTTCTTTGAGAACATTGATCCAAACTCAGGGCAGCAGATAGAAAATACCACAATTCAAAGATCTATCGGACCTGAGTATATATCAGCCTTTGCATTCATCTTTCTCTGTTGAAGTCCATACTGCTAAATCTTCCACAATATACTGTATGTTGTTTCCACAACATGATCAATAGCGCTACAGACACATGCAATTTCTTCAAAACATTCAGTTCTCTCTTTGGTCCCCCTCCACCACCTCCCACCACATCTTTAACAGCTGATGATTTTGATATTTTCGTCACAGACAAAATTAAAACCATTAGCAGTATCTAAACTTCTCCTCTCCTGCCATCCTTCAACCTTCCATCTAGACACAATACCCTCACACCTTCTCCAAAAATCTCTCTTACACACTTACCAGCACTGAAAACTTGATGACTTGTTTTCAAGGGGGAAAAAAAACCTAAATTAAGTGCATTTTGCTTAAAACAAGTAAAATTATCTGACAGTGAGGTAAGTAAAATATTATTAAAACAAGAGTATTTTACTTACCCCACTGGCAGATACATTTTCCTTCCACAGTTTTGAATTACATCTTTATCAATTCGATTCCCCTAATCCACTGGTGGTAGCCTAGATCTATCGTCCTCCTAAACCTGCAAAACGGTTTCATTGAAGAATTTGCAGCCCTTCTAAGTGAACTTTTTTTTATATATAAAATATGATCTACTGATGATCCTTGGTTACTTAAATATCTGTTGTAGATCTGATTCTTTGTATAAGGATTTTTTAAACCTGGTCGAATCATTTGATCTTTTGCAATGGGTGAATGGCCTATCCAGGGTCATATGCTAACCTGGTTTTGTCACATAACTTGTCTGTTTTTGATATGACTGTATCTGACCACAACTTTTCTGACCATAAGCCTCTTCTTTTTATTGTCCCTATCCATGCTTGGTTTGATAAACCTCATGTTGCTGTCAGATCATGTCACACGTTTAATGCTATTACTATAAATAACTTTGTACAACTATACAAAGAAAGTTACTCTATTGATCTGTTGGAGAACCCCATGACTAACTTAGACATGGATGATCACCTTGCTCTTTTTAATTCTACTTGTCTCAGTATTTTAGCATCTGTTGCACCTTTGAAATCCAAACAAATTAAAGCCAAACCTATGTCCTGGTTAAATGACCACACTCTTTCCCTCCGCCAGAGTTGTAGATAAGCTGAACGAAAATGGAAGAAATTCATGTTTCAAATCAATTATGAAGCATTGCAGGCTGCATTGGCTAATTTTCAAAAAGCAGCTTCTAAACTAAAACAAAATATTTATCTGACATTATAATTCAAAATTGGCATAAATTGAAGGTTCTCTTTTCTATCATTGACTCAATTCTGAATCCTCAGGCAAAGTGTCATACAGTTTCCTCTTCCTTAACACTGGACAATTGTTTTAGTTTTTTTTTTTTCTAAATAATAAAAATGTTGCTTTCTTTTTCTTTAATCCTTCTCTTTCTAGCTTGTATGCATCTGAACAATGTCTTTGTATTACAAGCACTTCCTGTGTATATTTGCTTCTTCATGTTGGATCTTTATTGTTTTACTCAATTGTATGTTGCTATGCATAAAATGATCCGTAAAAGTATCTGCAAGTATCTGTTGGGATAAAAGTAAATGTAAATAACATCAATATTGCAAGCTTATTCATTTATTGAAAATTGTATAACTCTACTGTAAAGCAGCTCTATAATGCCACAGAGTCATTAATCAGCATTGAGTGAGTTCAGTGTTGATCCAGACCAGTTCAATAATTGTGTAACGTTCATCAGTTATAAAATGTATTTGATTAAGCTATAAAGCAGCTCTACAGAAGACAATAGTGTCACCATTTTTTATAAAAATGTATAATGATAAATATTTTCATATTTTCCAACAAACTGATATGTTTGAAGAATATAAAAGACTCTATAGTGTATTATCACATTAAAAGCTCCGACTGATCAGCTGATCAAAGTCAGTGAGCTTGTTTAATGTGATCAATCAGTATGTCCATTTGTGTGAAGAGCAATATCTATTTAACAGGTAATCTCATTTTAGTTTTCTTATCTAACATCAAACTCCAGAAAAAAGCACAGCCACCCCCCCCCCCCCCCAACCCCACACACACATAACATTTATCTGAGTCAATTGCACTTTGGCACTTGAGTTATCTGGTCAATAAATCTGTACCTATATATAAGATAAACCAAAGAGTTTTTGACGCTAACCCGTCCACAGAGGAAAACCTGTGAGTACAGCCATATTTTCCCTCTTATAAAAATGTTCAGATATTACAACAGATTTTAGGATTTTTTACTGTTTAGCACCTATGAATCCATAATCCTGCTGAATTCCTAAAATGCACATGAAGTCTGTATAGAGGACTGTACAGATAATATTGCTGCATTAAGTATCTTTTGAAGCCTCAGTGTTATTGCAAATATAATACAATAAAAATACATACCGCTTTCTTATGCATTATGATTTTTTTCACTACCTTTATTAAATGACCAAATGGTAAGGGTCTTACAAAAACAAAGAAAACTAATTATCATTTAAATTAATAAATCTAAAATTGTTTTTATGCCATTAAAAGTGCTTCATAAATTAAAAGCATAATCTAGTGTAACAGCAAATACAGTCCATGCTTTTTATAGACTGATGATTACTTAAGAAGTGACTGCATGCACTAGAAATAAAATAATGCCTTCTTGTGTTCACACTGATAATCTCACACTTGTATTGCTGTAATCTGACTGTGTTTTATTAAATCACTCAGAGATACCAGTCATTATGAACAAGCTACTGGTTATCACATTTGTCATTGCTGTCCTTGCTCTGGGTACGTACAGACAGACACACATTCACTAACATACTTAGAATTTTTATTATATATTCCTTGCTGCTAATGAAGTAACATAAAATGACAGTGAAACATGAAAATAAAGAAAGATTTTTTTTGTTTTTAAACTCATCTCACTCCCTCAAACATTGGCTTGCCCCCGCAGGAGCAGAGAGCTTCCGCGTGCCCAGGCAGGTTGAGGAGGAGAAGGGAACCATTGCCACTGTGGTGGACACACTTAAGTCCTACTATGACCAGAGTATTGACACTGCCAGCGGCTATGTAGAGACCATCAAGGGGTACAAACCGTACGAGAAAGCCAAGTAAATCTAATTTTATTCATTACCTTAGTCCGTACTTACAAACATTCCCTTCTGGGCTTTTAGACACAGGCACATGTATAGCTTCCTATTACAATATATGGGCAATGATGAGATTTTAAAATATTTCATCCAATAATGAAAATTTACTGAAAATATACTCACACTCAGGCCATCCAAGAAGTAGACAAGTTTATTTATTTATCAGAAGAGATTTGGAGAAATATATAAATATATCCCTTGCTCACACATCCTCTGCAGTGAATGGGTGCCGTCAGAATGAGAGACAAAAAGGCTAATAAAAACATAATAATAATCCACAATCTTCACAAATCCTGTCCATCAATTGGTGTCTTGTGTAGTGAAAAGCTATGTGTTTGTAAGAAGTGTTTATAATAAAGATCAAGGTATTTTTACACTTCAAACCATTGCTTCCGGCTAAAATAAGAGTCCTCTATTCATAATATTGCTTTCTTCAGTGAAAAAGTCATTTCGTCTGAATTAGGAGAGAAATATGGACAGATCAAGTAGAGTTTAAAAGCAAAAACAGTCCAGAATATTAATAATGGATTTTAATGTGAGAGGACAACAGGAAATTGAATTTTTCACTGGAAGAAAAATGGATTATGGACTTTTTTGGCCAGAAGCGAAGCGAAGTGCACAGCTTTTTCACTACACAAGATGTTAATTTCTGGACTGGAGTAGTTTTGATTGTTTGTGGATTATTTGGGTGTTTCTTACCAGCTTTTTGAACTCCCATTCTGACAGCACCCATTCACTACTGAGGATCCATTATGAGCAAGTGACGTAATGCTAAATGTCTCCAAATCTGTTCCAAAGAAGAAACAAACGCATCTACATCTCGGATGTCCTAAGGGTGAGTACATTTTAGCAAATTGTCATTTTTAAGTAAACAAATCTAATCAAGGTCTTGAAAATGATGACTCGTGGTCCATTTTGTTCTGACATTTTGCCTTTCCGTCCCTCATCAAGGAACCTGTATGCAGACACAGTTCAAGCTGTCAGCACCTACGCTGGCATCTTCAACGACCAGCTATACCACATTTTGTACCCTCAAGACAGCCCCTAAATCACAGAGTATCACACCTCAACAAGACTCCATCTCTTTCTGGTCCTGAGTCCGTCACCACACTTGAACCACAATCATATGTCTCCCACAAGGTGACGGCACGAGGTGAAAACATGCCTGTTGAACTCTTGTCTTCCAATGGCCTGCTACCTTTGCTCTGTCAAAATACTGAAAAACATCAGTGGATAAATATGATGTGACATTCTGGAGTAAAATCAGGTATAATGCTCCAAACAATCTGTTTTTGGATGAAGATCAGAGACCCTTTGCTGTTGACTGTTACCTGGCACCCTCTATGAGCATTAATGAATTGCAAATAAAATAAGATAAAGTTGTTTTCTTTTCTTGTAAGCCTTTACATAAGCAAAACCAGATAACTGATCTAAAATATAGAACCTCTAAATACCAATAATCTGGAAAGTTAAGTGCTACAAAATATCTAAGTTTGAACACTGCCAATAAGAATTACAAATTAAGAATTAATTTCCATGGCATCTGCAAATATAATCCTTTTTAGAGGGATCAAAACGGTTATTAGCAAATCTACATTAGGTCTTTCAACTGAATAAAAACATTCTCTCTCTCTCTCTCTCTCTCTCTCTCTCTCTCTCTCTCTCTCTCTCTCTCTCTCTCTCTCTCTCTCTCTCTCTCTGAGGAGAAGGACATTGGTTAATCAGTTAATAAGTACAATGTGTCACGACTGACTAATTGAGGAATTTCAGTTTAATACGCTTTTTTAATCAAATGACCTTTTAGTATCATGAGCTGATGTTCTTGATTTAATAAATCATAGAAGAAGAAAAAATAACAACACAAAATAGGTCTGTCCATTAGTCATCTGGCATCAGACATTGTTGAAACAGGTAAGCTATAATAAATAATGATTATGCAACATCAGATTAACCTTTTTTTTTACCTTTAACTATGCTGGAAACGAAACAGCAAAACATTCCTCATGCACCCATCCACATAGAGAACAAAAAAAGAGGTATTCAAGACTGAGAATTATTGCTATTTATTTATTTATGGTTAATTCACAGAACATTATAAAGTATAATAAATGCCTCAACAAGATGTGTCAGTACCATTTGAAAGCTCTCTAATCATCATCAAGACAAGGCTGCATTTATTTGATAAAACATTTCTGAAACATTATATGAATTTAAAACAATTAAAAATATTTAAAAATGCAAATAATTCCTCTGATTTAGATTTTAGCAGCCAGTTCAGGGTTGCATGATCCTTCAGAAATCTTAATATGTTGGTTTGTTGCTTCATGTCTGCTCAATATTTTTGTGGAAATAATTTTTACTATCAAGCATCATTACAATAATTTAGACTGTCATGTTTTAAATTTGTAAAGCTTACACAACAATATACAGTCACATATCTGGACATAAACCGTGGAGGTTCCAGACAGTCCCAGACACTCCATATGAAACACTGGCTCTCTATATATACAGACTTATTTTAGGTTTAAATATTAATAGTCACCAGGTTTGCACAAACAAAGCTGGAGCAGAGAGAAAGTGGTTGGCATTGGCACACAGCAGGCAGTGTACCTTTGCTCGAGGGCAACAGCTGAATTCAGAAGAAAAGCGTTCTGACAGGGATTCAAACCAACAACCTTCCTGATTAGCCACCTGCCACCTTGAAAATGCAGTAAACTATCATCCATACTTTCTACTAAGATTTGACTGATTTCAGACCTCCTGTCAGTATCATTACCACAATTATGATATCAAAATACAGTTGTGTTATTCATCATAAACCTGTCTTTTTAAGGCAAGTACCAATATGTATTGCACTCTTTGGCTACGGCAAAGCTTGTCAGATCGCCGTTGCTTTTCCATCAGCTGTTGATGCTTAAAGTCCTTAGTTTTTTAATACAAAGGAAACAGTAGGCTAATTAACGTGATTGCAATTTAATAAAAACATTAGGCCGATTGATTATTAAATTTCCACGGTTATTCAAACATTGAATAAATTATGTAAGAAAGTTAGCAAAGACCATTTAAAATATTCTGATATGCACAATCAAATGTTATCCATCTCTTTAACCTGGCTTAACCATAACACACTAGTACGCTTCTAATATTCAAATCCTTCTTCAGGATTTTTAGGCTAACCAGGAACATAACACATGATGTACTTGATACACTGTTAGAAGAATGGCATCTACACCAGATCCAGAAAGATCTGAAATATACTATTTAGACTGAATTGAGCTGGATGATGACATCACTGAATTCAATGATGAACTGATTTTTTTTGCATTATTGACACACAATTTTCCTATTTAATGCCATTCAGTTGATTTGTTACAATCTGTATTGTTAAAAGCCCTGTATAAATAAATGTGACTTGAATTGACTACAGCTAGTTATAAACACTACCTAATCTTTTTGATGAGTTAACTCCATCGACCTTGCTCCGCTCATATGGCTCTTGGCCCTGCCCCACTCGTCACAAATGTAGGCACACACACTTGAAATATGAAAACAGTCCATGTGACATTTATTACTAACTTAACCTCACTTTCTGTCCAGATGGTAAAAACTCTTTAATGGCTGCTCTGTGTCTGATTCCAGACCCCAGGTCACAGTGATGCATAGGGAAGACTGGCTTGAGCACAGAGGGCAACACATAGCAGGCGATGACTGTGATGGCAGTAGACTATGATACTTAGGGTTCACCCCAGGGTTCAAACAGGTGCCCAGCACAATAACTAAGACCCTGATAATACATTTACTGTATGTGTGCTTATGTCTGACAGGTAACATGAATATACTGTGCTTGGCTAACAGAAATAAAGTATTATATTCAGATTTAGTTACACTACTTTTTTCATATTCACTATATGAACATTTCAGATGCATTGTGAAAATTACAGATATGTTCTTACGCACCTCTCCCTCTTTCTCTCTTCCTCAATCCCTCTCTTTTTCTTAGAGACCGAATTGAAATATTTGCTGTTTCCGTTATCAGCACTAGATGGCAGTGGATGTATATTATTATTTTAAGATTTTATTAACAGTGGTTTTAAAAATATATATTTTACAGTTTCTACCAGATTTGATAATTTAGAGCTTGGCATAACTATACAAATTGTATTCATGTTTATAATATATTAATCATACAAATACAGTGTAAATATTTTATTCATTTACATGAATAGTCCAGGTCTAGATCAGATGTTTTTCAACAATTAAAAATAATTGACTGACTAATGTCATGTAACATAAGTCAGGAAACTTATGTCATGATTTATTCACCCTCATGTTGTTCAAATCCTGCATTTCTTTCCTCTGCTGAACAAAAATGAAGATATTTTGAAGAACATTGGTAACCAAACATTTTCATACAATGGTATTCAGTGGGAACCAAAGCTATTACCAACATTCTATGAATTTTCTTCTTTTTTTCTTCCAAAGAAGAAAGAAATGCATACAGGTTTTGAACAACATGAGGGTGAATAAATCATGACATCAGTTTCCTTTTTGAGTGATTTATCCTAATTTTGTCATATTTTATCTAAATGTTGTCTAAATGTCTCCTTGGATGTTTGCTGAGAACCCTGATTGAAAACCACGGGGCACTGTTTTTTAATATTGTTATTCATGGTAATTGATTGGCTGGTGCAGGACGACCAAAGTATGTGATTTGAAATCTGCCATGTGATGGACGTTCAGTTCCTCATGCAGTTGTTTAAGGTAATCGTCTAAGCAGTAAATGCATGTGACTTATTACTATGGAGCCATAGCACTAGTGTTTGGCTGATGGCACCACAAGAATGTGCACAATCCCTAACATTTCACTAGTGATTGTCCTGAACTGTAATGTCAAAGCAGATAGATCAAAATATAAATCCATTTCACTCATGTAAAAGACAGCAAATAAATAAATAAAGTTACCGGTATTACAATCTAATATAGGTTAATATAATGAAATAATTCTGAATGGCAGTCAATGAAGAAGATGTTGAAGTTCTCACATCTACCAGCAGGTGCTCAGTGGCCAAACCCTGAATTCTTGAATTCTTTATCTCACGAATTGATAAGACAAAAACAAGAGGAAAACTGATATAGAGGAATTTCAAATTCGCATTTTAGAAGGGACACTTCTAAAATTCAAGCACATCTCCATTACACACACACACACAGAGAGAGAGAGAAGTGACAGCTGTGTTCATTAATACTTCTACCAAAACTCCACCATCTGCGTTTTCTTCACTGTCATCTATCTCTCTTGCTCTCTTTCTCTCACTACTCTCACCTCATTCTTCTCCACCCATCACCCATCCCAACAGATCCCTCATGGCCTTCTCTCTCTTTTCCCCTCATTTGTCTTTTAAAAGGTGTATGTTTTAACAGCCAAATACCCTGCAAATATTTACTTTCTTATTTTTATTTATTGTTTTTATTTTTTATTTTATTACTTTTAATATTTTGTATTTTTGGTTTATCTACTTTGGATAAAAACGTCTGCTAAATGCATACATTTTATTTAAATGTAATTTATTTTAATTTAAAATTTATAAATATACAATTAAATGCAAAAAAATCTTATTTGGTTCATACTTAAATAAATAAATAAATAAATGTCAGTGGGGCAAGAAAAAATAACTCTATACCTACATAATATACCTACATTCTGTAAAAAACATAATGTCTGTCATTTATAATAATTTACACAGAAACCAGTGCACTTGCTTTTTAACCACTCCGGTTATTGAACACATTGACTGATGTTCCTTGTCTGAATTTGATGCTAAGATAGAGACAGAAAGCAGTTACACTGTACCAGGACACACACTCCCCTGCTGGACATCATTCAACAGAACCCGCACGTTGCATGTTTTCTTATACTTTTTTTTTTTTACATTCATCTTTCTCTATCCAACTGCAACACCTCTGCTATTTTGTCTTTAAAAATAAACTGAAACAAATTAGCAACAGATTTCTTACAGAGAGAAGGTGATTTTCATGAACAGCAAATGCTTCTTCAGTATAAACGGTCTTTTCTTTTAATTTGTCTTTGCCATGTCAGACTAAAAGAGTGCATAAATACTCTCCATAAAACATTCTGCTGTATCTAAATGCTTTTTTATCTCCCTTTACCGTCTATCTCCATCTGCTCTTCTTCTCTCGTTTCCCCTAAATTGTCTACAGTACAGTATTTGTATTCTCCCTTTCTAATTACACATATGCTTCACTTTAGATATGTTACAGTAAGTTAAACGGTTGCAACTGTGACTAGAGTATAATAGATCTGGATTCTGTAGCCCTCTATTGCATTGCAGTGACTGTCTACCCAGCTCTCTGTTTATCATGTGCTTGTGTGGTTGTTTGCTCCATGCTCTCCTCCCTCCTCCATTGTTTCCCCGAGCCGTTAAGTGAGTGCTGATTCTCTCTTCTAATGGTTTCATTGAAGGGCTTTTAATACTGAATGAATTATCTAGTAAGAGGTCTGGGTGGTCTTTAGTGCTTGTAAACTAAACTGAAATGTCCTTTTTCTTTTCATTTTTATGTTCTATTTTCCTACAATTTTAGGTTATTTTGATTTTATACATCAATTGTATAATTTTAAAGCAATTAATTTTGAGTAACATTTTAGACGAAACTTGGCTGGCAGTTCATGCATTTCTTTTTGCTAATGAAAAAAACGTTGAGTCTTTAAGCAACGCACAGACTGAAATACCATATGAAGCAAAGAAAGAAAGAAAGAAAGAGAAAAAAGTAAAGAAGAGAGAAATAAGATGTTATGGTGACTATGTTATATTGACTAAATTGTTATATGTACTAAATTACTTAAACTAATAAAAATAACACAAAATAGAAACATTTTAAAATACAAAAAGTACTACAAATAACAAGGGCACATCACAAAAATACTAAAGCTTACAATAGAATTTAAATTATTGTAAATAAAAAAACAGAATTACTAAATTATAATAAATAAGAGTGAATACAAACACTTATTTTCTTAAATGAAAACTATAAAGAGTAATCAAAACAGGATTTTTTTAATCATTTAATATTTTCATATAGCCTCATTATTATTATTATTATTATTATTATTTAGAGCTTTTCAGACTATATTATAATTCCAAAAATTCACAATATAAGAAAAATGCATGACCAATCTGTGGATTAATTTAAGTGGAAACTTAAACTACTCAGTCATGCGGCTTTTGCAATGAATTGGCTTTTTGCTGGTAGAGGACCCAGAGAGATCAAAAGGTTTTACCAAATAGGACCTTTAATGAAAACAGAGGCCTCACATCTCAAATCACCCACTATGACAGTAGCACTCTGCCTCCTCCCGCCACAGACACTATCTATCACCAATTTAACAGACACCATGTTACCACATATTGTACCAAAAGCACCAGAAAGTGTTGGCAGGTTTTCACATTTTGAGTGCAAATAAAACAGTTTTCATCTTCAATTTATTTGAAAAATTGCCAGTAAATGAGTGCTAATCACAGAAAAAGATGTGTGCACACACATCTGTGTGTGTTTGTCTGGTACACACCATGAAAGAATGCAATAGGGAACTTGTAGCCAGAGGACATACAAAAAACGGTCACACGCTTTTTACAACAACAAAAAATACCCAGAATATTTTCTAGCGACTTAACATAACAAAACAAAACAAGAAACAATACTTGTCATCAGCTGATTATATAACAGCACTTACAGGAATTCAGACCTTAAAAGCACTCTTTATGGCATTATTACAGAACCCTGGGGTGGAACACAACCCGAGTGACAAGACGCACATACTTGAAATGAACAAAGATGTTCAGATATCTTTAAACGGATCATTTGTTACAGATTTCAATACTGCTATTTGCCAAACTGGCATTTAAGAATTTATATCTTGTGCCAAAACTGACAGCTGCATTCTGACTTCACATTGCCTAATGCAAATAAAATACAGATTTCATATTTGCATTAGGCAATGTGAAGTCAGAATGCAGCTGTCAGTTTGCCACTTTATTGTTTGGATTTTTAGCTTCTGTTTTTAAAGGAGAAATATGATTTAGAGACAGATAGTATAGTTGCAGGATTTACCAGCAGGGGCCAACCATCCATTCCTTGACCTCTGACCCTTGCATACATAACTACAGCTGATGTTGTGAGTTCCAGGAAACAATAATACCATGTGTAAATGGTGAGATGGATGTAAATGCCAGTGTTCGGTTGACCTGAGGCTGAGAAGACATCATTATCAAGCTCTAAAGTAAACCACTTAACCACTAGTTGCTCCAGAGGGATTGCCTTTGCAATGCGTATTGTAAACCCACTGGGATAAAAAGAATGTTGACTAATTGCTATTTATATCCTGTTCCTTGTTCTAGGAAAAATATTCAGAAGCACTATTCAGAGGTTTACCATTAGTCTCAGTGAAGAAGGAGGAAAAAGAAGTTAATCAGAGCTGTAACAGGCACTACAAGGGTCTGCAAACTAAACAAGAGGATATAGAAAAACACACACTGATTCATTCATTCACACTCCCACGGCTTAAAAATAACCCAATATTTGCACAAAAGTATCCTACACATATTCTTTAATGGAAGTAGAGATATCCTACAACAAATCTTCCTTTAATGTGTTGTCCTTCAGGAAGAAATATGGAAGGAACACACACAACATACACCCTCGAGAGACAGACAGGGCATCCCAAGAGCTTCGCGGTGAACTGAGAAGTGCATGAGTAGTGGTGATAAACAGAGAGGGCTCAGCTATGTGAGTAATGTCAAGGCTTTTCTGCTATCTCTCCTATAAAGCATGCGAAATTCCCTCCCAAAGGCTGACAACCATAACACCACGCCACACGCCCACATTCTGTCTGCTGGTTCTGGTTTCACTGAAAACAATTCTCACCAGTCACCGAATCTAATTAAAACTGAATAAATTCATCACAAAAGCGGCTAATTAAAAATAAAATCTAAATTTAAGTAGCAAAGCGAGATAATTTGCTATGCTTCAAGGCTGGTTTGATAACATTCGAACACAGCAGCTTTAATGGAGGGGTGAGGATAATGACAACCCGAGGAGGTCACGTTCACTGCATCATTAAAGAGCAAATTGAGTGTACATGTAACATATAATGTGCACACACAGACACAGGTGCGCAATTAGGAGTTTCTACGAGTGATCCCCATTAAATCAAGCCCCATAACTCCCTCTGAACACAGAAAAGGATTGTAAGCATTTGAGTATGAGTCAGTGGAAGGGTATGAAAGCTTGTGAGAACATACTGTAGTGTGTGGAAAGCACTTTTAATCATGATACTTGCATCTTGATGTTCTTTGTCTAGAAGGACTGTATTTATTTTTCTTTTCTTTTTTACAAGAAAATGACCTTGTCAGAAAAATACAAATGTTTACTCAGTAATAGACTTTTCTCTCGCTCTCTGTTATGCCAAGCACTGTGTTTTATGACACCTGTGCTGATCTAGCAGCAGGACAGCTCTGACTGATGGCACGTCAAGGCAGATCGTACAGCTGCCCTCAGTTTCACAGTAACTCCTGCACATATTGTTTATCGCTCACCATGCCTTGCTGCTTCTTGTCTGTCCGCAGATGCCCTGGCGTCACAGAAATGACACACATCAACTTTAAAGGTGCACTTTTGGACTTATACTTCAGTTACGACGAAATTGCAGTAATAGTATCAACATTCACTCTTGTGAGTTTCCAATAACTGGCCTGTTAATGAGATAAAGTCAGTAATCTGTTGGTCATGTGATTTTAACATGGCTACCCCCTTCAAATAAACAGTTGCGTGCAAAACAAGACAGCTTATTCATTTATAAATATATATTTATATAGCAGTATCTCTCTCTATCTTAATCACTTACTCATATACTAACAAGAAGTAAAGGGTGGATCAGTATTGGGAAAAGATGGAGAGCCACTTGCTTTGATGAGGGAGAATCATCATTAAATCAATGGAATAGATCCAGACATAAGTGTCTCTCCATTTACCAAATATAAATGCATATCAATATGCTTGAGAGCATCTGATTCACACACAACAGTTACTATTCATATCATTCTCTAAAAATCCTTCCTAATTCTCCTCATAAGAATATCTACAAACCTCTACAGAAGCTTGTCCAGCTGCAACCTATTGTAACATTTTCCCCTTCATATTAAATGTCTTCTATTATCTGAAACAATTATGATTTCAATTTCCATTTTCTGTCCTCATTTTCATCTCAGTGTCAAACTGCATGAACATGCATTTGTTCCTGTGTTGGTCTGACAGCTGAATGATCTCCTGTTAGTGACTGGACTGTCAGAATCAATGATTTAAGAGGGATCCACACATGCTTCTTAACATCTGTCTCATTCCTCAAACTCATGTTGACAGTGCAAACAAATAATGTTAATCGCACCTGAGGGTGTATCTGGCTGCCTAGCCTGGGCTATGTATTTTTAAAATGATCCCCTTACATACAAATTTCAAAACAGGAGCAATTTCACCAACTTGACTGACACCCAGCAGGCCGGGCAACGATAAGGGAGGCTGTGGAGTAAATACTCTATCTCCACATCCTTGTGAGGTTCCTTTAGGTCTTTCTTTTTATTATTATTATTATTTAAAAGTAATTTAATCTTTGTGGTTGACATTGCTGAAATTCGAGACTTTCACATTTTGCTCTACAGCATTAATGACATACTCACAAATAAACCCCAATTTTAAAAAGAAAATCAACAGCAAGTTTCCTATATCAGAATATCACTCAGTACGACGGTTCACTCTCACAAAAATGAAATAACCAAAATCAGATTACTTAATGTTATGATCATACTTAAATGTCATTCAATCAGAAGCGATCTGTCCTCAAAGATAATACTGTCTTTACATGTAGAAATACCTTAAGGGGGTTTCGCATCAAGATCTTACATGATATAGCCATGCACTTACCTGACGGTTCCAACAGATGAATGCCTTTTAAATCAGAAGTGTCATCAGAAGTATAGAACAAACACTGAAGCCCCAAAGGGACATTCAAGATGAATGTTAAGAGAGCGAGTAACCATGTTTAACATGCTTATTTGGTTTAGCCATTTAAATTATGAAATTACCTGAGGCCTAAAGCAATTCTACATACAAAACAAGAGTCAGTTTGGAATTGTTGTTGTTTTTGTTTTTGCAGTATAAATTCTACACAGTTCCAATCAAAAGAAGACAAGCAACAAAGTTCACAAATGCATACCACAAATATACAGATCACCTGGAGAGCATAAACACTTGCAGAGAGCCATAAAGTAGGACATCTTATGCAAAACAGCGCTCTTCTTTCTTGCAAAATTCAAAAATCATTCAGTAGTTACGACATGTATTCTTAAGAAAACGTTTTTCCCCACAATATTCTACAAAATGGGTGTTCAAATGTCTTGTAGGCAAATATTGACCAGAACTATAAATCACACGTGGCATTGACACAACATATGAGTACATTTTGCAAATTGAAATCAGTAAATGTAAAAAAATAGCATCAAAGATAAAAGTAAAAAAATATTCTGAGGAAGCTTAAACAGAGGCCTTTATAAAGTGGCCATCATGCATTTTCCAGTGTTTTAAATGTTCAGAGATATTTATGCTCATGTTCCATGTGTCTGCTGGAAAATTAATACATACAGATTCATTAAAATACTCTCAACTACACACAAAGACTCAGTAAGTAAAAAATAATAATTTTATATCCAAACCAAGCCCTCTCCCACACTCTATCCATCTCATTTCTCCTCTGTCCACTCTTTTTCCTCATCCAATTGTACTTACCCTGCTAACTGGAGAGTCTAGAATCACTGTTTTGTTGGTCCTCAAAAAAATATATATATTTGAAGCAAATAACAAGGCTCTTAGCTTTGTTTAACAGTAGGGCCTGGGGGGAAAAAAATTACAGGTCTTTCCAACCACATAGTGATTCTAGAATGTTCCAGCTGTGCCACCTGAACTACAGTGTGCTTTTACTAAGATAACATATATATATATATATATATGAAAACACAGAAATGTGTAATGTCATATACAAGCTCAAAGAAATAATTTCACACCCCATGTTCACTCATATTTGTGGTTTAAAAAAACAAAAAAAAATTTCACCCAAAAATGAAAATTATGTCAAAATGTAATTCTCAGTGTTTCTGTTTTACATTGAAAATCAGTGGGATCCAGTTTGATTTTGGATCCGTTGACTTACATTATGTACAAAAACCATTCAAAATGTCTTCTTTTGTCTTCCAAAAATTATCTAGGTTTTAAACGATAATGAGGATGAGTAAATGATGAGAATTTGTTTTTGTGTGAATTATGACTTTAAAAGTATAAATTCTCGGGGTTTCACATAACTAACACAGCAAAAACTTAAAAAAAAAAAAAAAAGGCTGAAGGTGTTTAATTTTATTTTTCTCTAAATATAAATAATGGAAAACATAGTGATATCAGTGATATAAAAAGTTAAACTGAATAGTATATTGTGACAGTATGTTCGTAATGATTTCTGCCCAGTAAGTAGATCATTTCCAATACTGCTCAGCACTTGAATTATCCAAAAGGAATAATGGAGTTGAGACTATATAAACTAGTGAATGCCTTATCCTGTTAGGAGGTATTTTAAAAGAAAAAGTCTGTCCTGTCCCCTTACTAACCCATGTGTAATAATGTTGGATGAAATTCAGTGCAGTTCAGAGGAAATGAGATGATTGAATTAGTTCTGTAACTCTTCCAAAATCTCAGACTTGAGCTAAACTGGTCCAAATATATTGTTTGAATGGGATTGAATTTAACTCAAAACATATAGGTGTTGGACATGTAGGCATAGTCTAAAATATCAGTTTTGTAGTCATAGTAGTAATATATAAGGCAAAAATATGAATATTTGACCATATGATATTAATGACAGCTTGATTATTTTTCCAGCGTTAAATGTACAGCTGAAGAGTGTGTATAATGGCACATCCATATGCTCCAAGCAGATCGTGGCCAAAGCGTATAGTGATCTATAGGGCTTACTAACCGGGATACTGGCACGTTTGCAGCTCACTATCTAAAGTTTAAACAGAAAGTGCATTTTGTAATGCAAAAAGAGGCTGTACTGCACTATTTAACACCATGAACTAATCGACATAACCAGGGTGAAGCACAGAGTGAAGAACCAGTGCCGACAGTGACTTTTCTGCTTAGTTTTGCGTAGAAGAACACTGCAATAAGTCGTGTTCTATTTCACAGAGTTGCATTACAAAGATTGGCTTGATAACACAATCAGGACATAGTATGTACCCTCAAAAAAATGGCAGATTTACATTCATTGCCCCTCCAAAAAACAGAAACCCACCCTTAATCTAATAGCCCCTCCCGTAATCTTTCAAAAAAGAAAACTGTACAGCTAAAATGAATTCATTTTCTCTTCTCCTCCATCAGAGCTCTCTTAATTCCACCGCCATCCTCTACATCCCTGTAGACGTCTCTTGTCTCTTTTCTTCTTCTTTTTAACACTGTGAAAGATTAAATGTTGTTAATGAACGCATATCACTGGCCATATAATTTAACTGCTGAAAGTAATGCAATATTTGAGATTAAAAGCTATTATATGTCTATTTAAGGATCACAATGCAGGCCTCAAGAACTAATTAATTGTAATTATAAATCTTTACCAATCTTCTAAATTTTCTATCATTTTGAGAAAGTTTTTTATCATTTAAAAAACAATGAAATCTGCATAATCTAGTCTATTATTTAGTACAAGGTCAGAATAAGTACAGTATGTTGTTTTATTTTGACATAAATATATCTGTAACACTGAATGACAATTTTATTGTGATTTTAAGGACATTTTTGATGTACAATAAAAAATATTGGTACTGTGTTCTGTTGAATCAACACCAGTTCAGGACCACAGTGCTAAACTTTGCTTTAGATCACTCACCTGTTCTGTATTTAATGGAGCAAACTCTTCACTGACTCTCACACTGAGCTTATTATCTTTATTGTCCCCAGATGCCCTGGAAGGAGGAAGTGATACATAAAGAATATATAAAAAAATTAATCTATGGAACTGTGAACCTGATGTGCAAATGTTGGTTATCGTGGTTCTTGCTACTCACCCATTGTTCTTGTTCTTTTTCCCACAGCTCAGCTTTTTAGCGTTACTAAGGAAGTAGAGCATAGCCACCAGGACGACAAGCAGCAGAACGCACACCACCACGGCAATCACGACCGCGCTCGAACCTCCCTGCTGTTTATCCACTAAGAAGATCGAAGGAGAAGAGAGTCGGTGAGAAGTCAAAGGTCAATGGAGAGTGTAAAGAAGTGATGAGTTTGGGTGGGACAGGAAGAGAAAGTGGAACTCAGAAGGGGAACGGGCGTGCTGAAGAGGGTGGAGAGGAAGTAAACCAAAACAATAAGCAATTGTTCTTTTGTCGGCATTACTTGAGACCCAAGTTATCAGTGATAAATAAGGTCATAGTTTACGAAATTATATACAAACACACGCAATATCACAGTTGTAAGCAAACATACAATTGCATTCATACTGTACACACAACACAGTTTTATTCTCACGCAAAGACAGAAAAGCAGCAGGGGTTATACAGACCTGTTCTGAACACTGGGTTTCCTTTGAACAGCATTATAGTAAAGGGAAAGTTGAGATCGATTGAACAGTGCATAGGAAAAAACACTCTACTCACACAACGAGGCCCATCACCAAGATGAAGACAAACACACACACGCTGAAGTGACCGCACAAGCTAACCACTTGACAGCACGCTCAAGGATGAAAGGAAAGAACGGCGGTATTAAGAGACAGACACCCAGACACATAGAGGAAGGAAAGAGAGGGAAGTAAAATAGAACAGAATCCTTTATTGTTCCAAATGAGGGTAAAGTTAAAGGTGCAGCGTCAACAAAAAAAGAGGATGGACAGCATTCATAGATCATATACGTAATACAATATACAATATACACAGTGTTTGGTAACGGTACATAATATACAGTGTAAAGGGCTGGAGAGCTAGATCACGGAGTATATACAAGAAAGAGTCCTGAGAGAGAGAGGAGGAGCAGAGAGAGTCGGGTCAAGTGTCTACCTCGGTTAACAGCATTGGAATCTGATGCTTTGTCTGGATCTGCACGGAGGAAATAAAAGATCAAGGGTTAGTGGACAGGTAACATTTTGAGTGTAAATCTGTGTCTGTGGAGATATGTTGAGTAAATCTGAGTAAATACACTATGTTCAGAAGTTTGGGGGCAGGTAGATTTTTGTTTATTTATTTTTAAGAAATTGAAGAGTATTTAATTGACTATAAAAAAACTTTCTATTTCAAATAAATGGCTGCTCTCTTAAATTTTCTATTCATAAAAAATCCATGCAACATGCAAATACATGCAGCCTTGGTGAACATAAGAGATGTCTTTCCAAAATATAAAAATAAACATCTACAAGGCTATGCACATCTGCACTGGTCATACTTTTTATGAATAGTATCAAGGTCCACAATCCACTGTGCACTTGACCATTAGTTTTCAGTGAATTAAAACTGGAAGCAATATCCATGATTTTTTTAATCTTCTCAACTAACTATTGTCAAAATTCATATGATTTATATGTACCAAACTACAAAACTGCAAGTTAACCTAACGTTTTCTGTCTGATATTTACCCAGTGTGGGATTGCTAAGGGGATAACTTGAACCCAGTAATTTTTAGAGTGTAGTATTCCAGTCCCAACATAGCCTTAGCCTATTAGAATAGGATGCACTAACCCGATTTGATGGACACCTTGAAGGTCTTGTTGTCTCTTCCATAATCGTTGGATGCTTCACAAATCACACCATTCTTCAGAACCGCAGCCGAAGCCTCAAGAGTGACCGTGCTGATCACCTTATTCCCCACTACTGTCACTGACTACACACAGATAAACATCATTACAGAAATATGACAAATACAGTTTTCTGATGTAAAGATCAAGTTCAAACCTAATTTATTTGTAGCACACAAACACACCTCTTTGCCAGAAGGTGTCCAGGTGAACTGTGGAGCAGGATGACCGAAAGCAGAGCATTTGAGAGTGACCATTCCTCCTTCCTTGTCAACGAAACCATTCACTGGATCATCAATCGCAGGTGCACCTTCAAAATGAAAGCATATGTTTATTATTAGTGTCCCATCTTTGAGTTCATTTGCTTTCAACTTTTCTTTGAGTTGTAAATTCCTTGACACCTTGGCAAGCCAATGATGGGAACTTAAATTAAACATATAAACCGATCTTAACAGGTCTGACATCTGTCTTTTTCTGAGGATTCAGTCAATGGCTTTAAAATATTATATTCTTATGACCTCATATTCTTTCTTGGAAACCAGGAAAAGGTGTGAACTACAACCATGCATACTATAAATGACTTGAAGGCATATAGAACAAAACCAGGAAATCAGCTGTGGAATGAAAGCTTTGCCAATGGCACAGAAAAGATGAAAAACCTTGCCTAGTGTTACAGTATGTCTCATGTTGCAGGGGGACAAAGTTTTTAACAGCTTATGTTAGAGTTTTATTATGAGAATTAGTTCAACAGTAACTTCTCACATTGTCAAGTGGCCTTGGAAATATATCTCCTTTGGTGTTTCAGCAAGTTGCCTTCAACCAAATGAAACCACTCAAAGATTAATCACAACACTTTTTTTGAAGCAAAATGTCTATGACCATTTTTTTTCCTTTTGATGCAGTTTCTTATTAAAAAAACATCTCTACTGGCTTTCTTGATTCAATGCTACAACATCCCATAATAGCTAGCTAAGCTACTGTAGCTCAGACTCACTACAACTCTTTACTCATTCAGAAAAGTTGAACATACATAAGCGGCTAAATTAAAGACTGGGAGTTTATTTGCTTTTTTTCTTTGTTTGTTTCCTACATCCTGAGATTGGCGTGTATAAATTAAATATGCATGGCGGAAACAAATTGTATGGATCCTAATTAGCTGTAAATGTGAATCTTGACATTGCCATTTAGTTTGTAAGCATTTTGTTTACTGCCAAGAAACCAAACTCATTTAGCTGGTTTATGAGCAGACTAACATTTCCCATCATCCTCCATGGCAGCACGAGAATGATAAAACATGCAGATCAGCACCAATTACACACCTAATATAAATTCTTTACTCTTCATTACGGTGCATTAGTGCTCGGGAATTAAAAAATTAATTAATATGATTTTTTTTTTTTTAAATGACTCAAACTAATTTGCTTGCACATCATATCATAATTATGATATGAGAGATGGTACTTCTGAGGAGAACGTGAATGCATTTCCATGGCAACAGAGACTTGGGGTCAGTATTTATTTATTTAAGAAATGTATACTTTTGTTATAGTAGTGTAACAGTAGCATTTGACAGTCTGAGAGCTCAGCCTAAGAGGTTTGTGAATTTTTTATGAACAAGCTCGCTTCACTTTTGCCATTGAACTCCCACCTGTATCTAAACATAATATCCACATTATGGAAAAACAGCTGTCTTGATACTGATGCCAGCTTGTATTGACACTTTGCACTGATAAACCACCATAAAACTTTGTGTGTGTCTATGCATGCACTTAGTACCTGTGACCACAAGGCTGACATTGGCTTGTTTTTGGAGACCTGGCACTGAAGGTACTTCTCCGACACATATATACACACCAGCATTAGCCAGAGTCACTGGCTGAAGAGTCAACACACCCGTCGTCGACAGCACCTCTGAGTCCTATGGTGTACAGTGAGATCAAATTAGAGGCTGAGTCGAATTAGATCTAGTAAAACATATTAGCCAAAAAACAAGATGTACAGCCTTATAAAATTTAAAAGTATAGTTCACCCAATAATGAAAATTCTGTCATCATTTACTTAGACTTGTGTCGTTCCAAACCTATTATACTTTGGTTCACTTTAGAAACACAAATTTAGAAGATCAAGGTAACCAAAAAGATCTGAAAAGGTCACAAAGTCATTGTAACAGTTTAATCCAATTGTTGTGTAGAGATATGATGAACATATGTAATTTGGGCTTTTATTTATTATTTTATTTTTATTATTTATTTTATTATTATTATTATTATTATTATTATTATTATTATTATTATTATTATTATTATTATTATTATTATTATTATTATTATTATCAAAACAATGACTGACACACATACATTGGAGCATGTCAGATATGGTAAAGACAAAAACTCACACACAAATGTGTGTGGGGGATCCACAAGAACCAGTGAGGTTTGTATATGTGACATGCTCCGTATGTGTTTATACATGAACAGATGTCTAAATTAAATCTGTTCATCATATTAAATAATCATATCTCATGACAAGACTTTTGGATTCATTTTACAAAGACTCTATGGCCTTATTGGACATTGGTTACCTGGACTTTCAATATAGAGGGACAAAAATATTTCAAAAAAAAGAAATATTTCAATGCTTAACCAAAAGTCCTTTGGGTTTGGATTGACAAGAAAAGTGAATAAATAATGGCAGAATATTCTAAATTAATTAATTAAAAAATTAATAAATAAATCTGAAAAATCTAAAATCAGACAAAGAGTAGCACCATTAGAACTAAAATAACATTATTCCAAAAAAAAAAAAAAAAACATCATAGACAGAAACTTTGAAAAATTGGCTTATTGAAATTGGTACATGCCTTTATCCACTGCTGGGTGTATTTATCAGAGGACTTTGTCTTACACTGAAACTCCACAGTATCTCCTATAGCAGCATACAATGGGCCTTTTGGAGTCACTGCCATTGGGTCCAGATCTGACAGAGCGACAAAAGAATGAATATAGCTAAGAGGTGGTGGAAAAAATCTATTAAACCTGAACTTAATGATATCATTTAAAACTTTGTCTGACAATAAATAGTGATCCTTGATGCTAAGCCCCAACCTAAATCATTAAAGATAAAGATAAGATAAAAAGTAATGTTACTATCTTAACAATTTAAAGGGGTCATATGATGCGATTTAAATTGTTCCTTTCTCTTTGGAGTGTTACAAGGTCTCCTTTTTTTAAACTTTCTCTTTGGAGTGTAACTCCAACCTCGGACTGAATTCTTCACTCTGCAGTTGGATTCAAGACTTCCTCACCGGCAGACCTCAAGTGGTGAAAGTAGGCCAGTTCACCTCTAACTCCTTCTACCTGAACGTAGGAGCCCCACAGGGGTGTGTCCTGAGTCCGCTATACTCTCTCTACACCAGGCACGTGCACAGGTAGGGCTCAACCTGTGCAGAGCACATGCCCTTTTTGCCCTTACACTCCGAAGTGCCCTTTTTTTGGTGGTGTTTTTTTTTTTTTTTTTATCAATGCTATTGGTCACCCTTTACGTCTGTCTGTCTGTTTTACAAATATTTAGCACATGAAAGTTCTTAAAACGAGCTTGTGTAAATCTTATTCGATCCTCAAGCTGTCAGTAAGCTGATAACTCCGCCCCCTCTATATTCATTGAATCAACTGAAGTTCCACATCAGCCGCACAGTAGACAACAGCTGAGCTGAACAAAGTTTTGCGAAGGGTAAATAAATATCTTGTTGTTTGAATAAGTACTACTAAACACTGTCTATAAAGGCTCATATTTTATTTATTTGATGTCTGACTGACTCACTGACTGAGACATGTGGGACTTCGCCTGAGAGACAGGGCTAGCATTTGCCATCTAGTCATAGCCAACACTTAAATAGCCTGTGCATACAGTTGCATTTCATCTTTAATAAAATGCTATTTTGGCCAAATGCATTTTACCACAGGAAAAACTGAGTGCTCCGTCTATATAGCTACAAAAACTAATTTGTAACCTAGAAGAAAATGTAATGTGATCCCGGCAGCGGCAGGCGCCGTCGCCGTTTTAATGACGGACAGAAAAACAACAACATTTGCACACATTCGCTGGTCAAAAAACGATAAATTGATAAGTAATACAACAACATATAATTTGTTTTTACCATCGGAAAATCATAACAGGTGCGCCCCGCGCTGTTTCGTACTGGAACTTACACAAAGCGACGAGTGATCCTCGTCACCTGATAATAAATTTCTTTTTTGATTTATGATTGCTGATACACTTAATTTATTAACATTTAGGCTAATCATGTTATGGTATACTCTCCGCTCGTCCTCACATGTATAAAATGTTGTAAAACATTGTTTTACTACAGTAATTTAGTAGTAACAAAAAAAATAAAAAATACAGAAGATCACTGAAATCTTTATATTTTATCATGCAGAATGTAATTCATGATTCATTCCAAGGCTTCATTTATTTGATCCAAAATACAGCAAAATCAGTAATATTGTGTAATATTTTTACAATTTTAAATAACTGTTTTCTATTTGAATATTTTAAAATGTAATTTATTTTTGTGATCAAAGCTGAATTTTCAGCATCATTACTCCAGTTCAGTACTCTTCAGTGTCACATGATCCTTCAGAAATGCTTTTCACTGCAACTGTACTTTTCACTATTTTTATTTATTTTTTCATTGCTGGCTTATTTTAGGGAAAGTGTAGTGAATAAGAGACCTTCAAGAGACCAACATCCCTGGTCCACCACAGTATCAAATTTTTGCCAGATACATGGCTCACAGAAGGTTGCTGTTGTATTAGGTTTAAAGAAGCCCTTAAAACCCTGTTTATCTATATTATATAATTATCTAATATTATTATTATGGTTGTTATTAATCGTGAATAAATCTAAAGCTTTTGAGACTATTATTTTGTGTTATTGAATTTGTCATGAAGATGTGACCATTTCTTCCTTTTATGCAGGCTTACTAAATAATCTTGATATAAAAAGGGGGGGGGGGTGCCCTTTTTCAGTTTCAGCACATGCCCCTCAAAAGGTCTGTGCACGGCCCTGCTCTACACACATGACTGCGTGTCTTCAGCAATCGTGAAAACTTTCAATTAAGGGGCCATAGAAACTGTATTGACTCAGTGTATCTTGGTGTGGTACGGGAACAGCTCCAATCAAGACTGCAAAGTCATTAATTTATATACTGACTGAGGTCACTGTAGTGTTGGAAATAACTAAAGAGTTTACAGTACTAGAGTGAATGTGTTACAGAAACAATTGTTTACTTGTACTGTAATTGCTTTCAGATGATACTCTTCTCTTTTTAGTTGACGATGACAAGCAGTGGTGTTATTGTTAACTTAAACTAAAGCTATTAAAAATGGAGCTAAAATAAAATAGAAATAGAAATACTAGATAAAAAAAATGTAAACTGAAATTAGAAATGTTACCTTGCCAACAAAGTGAAATAAAATAAGTTTAAGTACTAAAATTATTAAACTAAAACTGAAATATCTTATAAATAATAAATAAATTAGCTAAACAGAAAAAAGTAGAATTAAAATATATATAAAAAATCTAATTTAAAATATTAATAAATACTATAATAGTATCTAAATAATGCACACAAAATAAAAAGATTAAAGAGAAGAATTTGTTTCGATTTGTGTATTTAATCATGCTGTTACTGCAAATCTCTTTTTCAATCCAGTGTGCTGGTCCGTAAATCTTGTCTAAATTAGCTCTGATAATGAAGGAGTGCAGAGGTTAACAAAGAATAGGTCATTTGTGTAATTTAATAACTCATTTGGTTTACTGTATTAATAATAACATCTGGGATTGATACTTACAGTGCACACTTAAGTTTAGAGTTTTGCTAAGTAAGACATCTTCCAAGGCATCAAAGTCCAGAGCTTCACACCTATAGGTTCCAGCATGCTCTCGAGTGACGTTCTTCAATTCTAACATTCCTTTCAATCCTTTCAGTGGTTTATCCTTATGAGTAAGCAAATATGTGAGTGAGAATAATATGGACAAACCAGCATCAGATTATTTGGTTGTGATTTGGCATAGAAGGTCTCTCACCTCTTTGTAAAACTCAAACTCTGGCTGAGGGTTTCCATCAGTCTCACACTTCATCAGCACATTATCCCCCTCTTTGACTGGCCCCTGATTCTTCAGTTGGAAGAACACATTTTCTGCTGAATCTAATGGGAGGAAAGCACAGGATGAGTAGTTTGAGGTAAGTGAGTGTACAGTTGACACATGCGGCAGGGGTTACAGTTTAATTGTGAGGTGTGCACATCTGACTTACAGAGCAACAAGAGGTTGAATTTATCGGAGCTCTCCTGTTTGGTCTGGTTGTTTGGCATTTTGTACTCCACCGTGCAGTGGAAGACTGATCTAGCGTCAGCTTTAACAGGCTGCATGTACAGTGTACTGGTCAAGGTGTGCAGGCCTGAGGCTTCCTTCACCTCACTACGTGACATATAGGTTTCTAAGAAAGAGTGAGACATTAAAGAAAGAGAAATTAACATTACTGTAAGATGTCTAAAAGTCTGTGAGGACTTACTATGCTAAAAAAAATACATTATACAATATATGCATCTATTCTGAAAGGTATTTAATTAATTGATTCTTCACTTACTATTATTTTTGTCAATTACTTCAGGCAGAGGCATGGCATCTTTAAACCATATTATACCAGGGAGAGGGAAAGCATTCCTGCTGATGCACTTGGCCACCTAAACAAACATACCACACAGAAATGTGACACGATGGATGTTGTTACAAGATTTCTGACCAACCTCTTTAAGTCATTGTAACCTTACACAAAATAAATGTACATTTAAAGGGTTAACGCTATCATAAACAGCTATAAACTTATACAGGAGACTCACTTCAGAGGAGGAAATTTTAGTGTCATGACTGACAGCGATAGCCTGATCATTTCCTTTGATCACTGGTTTCTCCGGAGCAACTGTGATAGGCAAAGAGAAGGTCATTAATAATTAAATCGGGCCAGAGATCTTTCCTAAATATATTACATGCATACACCCGCTGCAATTGGCCATATAAACATGAACACATAGAGGGAGAAGTCACTGAAAGAATTATGACAGTGGATAACAGGCTCTTTTAAATCACTTGACTGCACCACACTGGATTTATTCCTAGGATGCCTAGTTATAATGCTCCTCTTCATCATTTAATCATTATATTATGAATAACTTTAATAGAAAGTTCTATTAAATAAAATCCAGTTTATCAATTACCACCTGCTATCTATAGGCGGTAATAGCGTAACGTTAAATGTGACAGGCAAACTGTAGTGAATTGAGTCAATAATGGCACAATATAATGAGCCTAATTAGCATGCAAAGGTGTATTCACTTCATTTAACCCTTTGAGAGGTATGGTCCCACATATGGGATTTTTATTTCTGTGCCCCTGGGAGTATGGTCCGACATATTGGATTTAGAAGGTTCAGGGACTTTGCATAACTTCCAAATTCCAGTTTTGTGCTTTGGCTGAGAAACGTGCACTGCTCTTGTCATATTATCACAACTATGCAGTGTTATTAAACACATAATGCATATTTTGGGCTTCAGACATTCAAATACTAGTAAAACAATATATTTAGAGTTTGAAAAATACACACATACAGTATGTCTATGGAAGCAACAATAACATGGTATTATATGACCCCTTTAAATGTTTTTCAGGCTAAAACCAAATGGCAGATTGTTAGTGAATAACAATCACGTTTTTGTACTGAGATAGTGAGTTTGCCCATAAATTTGCAAATGGAAACCAGCTAAATATATGAAAAGTGAATATTAATATACATTAACACTGACACTACTAATCCTCTTTTCAAATCGAGCTGCAATCTCTCCGCTACCCACCAATTCACACGCAAGGTCACTGTATCACTGCCCCCAGCTGTCATCTGGTACAAAAATAAACTGAATCATTTTTTATAGCATAAGCAGTCGTGCCATTCTCCCTAGAGCGCTTAGTTTCTCAGTCTCTCTTTCTTTCAGTCACCAAAGCATCTCTTTCATGTCTTAATCTATCTCAAAATATGTTTAAAAGACACTTTAAAAGCATTAGGGAACGTGTTTGCATCGAGATGGATGTCTCTTTCTCTCTCTATATAAGGACATGTCCCTTTGGTGTAGCCATTAGCCATGAAGCAGGCAGCAGCATTTGTCTCCAGGGAGGAGATGCCATTGTTTTCCAGCTCCATTGCTCTCATTCATAATTATTACAGCCATTACTGCCTCTCTCACTCCATGCAGTCTGGGATGGAAAATAAAAAAGCCGTTCTGCTGTTTTCTCTGGTCTGTATACACACGCTCACTATCCCACGGAGCCTACGCCCTCCTACGCACAAACAGTTGTTTAGTTTTTCATAAAGTGTCCCCACCAGTGACCCCATCATGAACAGCTGGGGCTCTAAAGAAATGATGAATTGCTTAGGAGGGGCTTAAAAGTGCCATACCATTTAATGCACGCCAATCAGAGACATGAAAAATAATAAAATAAGGTTACATTTTATTTTAAAGTGTCTTTGTTACAGTGTACAATTATACATATAAGTGCTGAGTAATATCAATTGACAACATGTACTTACTATTTGGTTAGGGTTAGGGTTAGGGTTTAGCTTAAGGTTACATGCAGGTAATTATGTATAAATAATTGTTATTATAATAGTATATAAATTGTGATTATTTAAATACGCCATGTATTGCACTGTGTTATGTAATATGCATTCAGTAATACACCGCTTTTTAGAGTAAACTCAAGGTTCACTCTATGAAAGGAGTGCCATTTCCATACTGGAAAGGTGATTATTATTTTTTTTACTGGAAAACAAAACTAAATACTAACAAAGTTTTTACTGTCAATTTTACAGTAGTCTGCAAATTCCCAGTTACTTTTCCCACAAAACCACCTCAAATACCACTATAAATAAGCACTGTTCTCAGGCCAGTGTTTATTAGTGCACTTCTTAATCCATATGGAGCTCTTTGGCTCTCATAACCATTAAAATGACATCCATCAAACATGACAAGTGCAATCACTCTATTAATCAATAGTGTCAAATGCAATCTGTACAGCCATAATTGACCCGGAGCAAACTCATAAACAACACCCAAGACTAATGAATAGGGATGAAAGTGGCTGGCCATATGTCCCATTTAGTTTAGACAAAATGGAGGGAAGAATTATTATATGTGTTAATTTTCGGTCAGACTTACAAAAAACCTTGACCTGGGTCTTATTTTCAGATAACCCTGAAGCATTTGCAGTCACTTGGCAAAAGAAGGCTCTCTCATCTTCCACTGTGACAGGGGAGATGGTGAGGGACGAGTCACTTCCCATGGTTAAGCGACCTTTCATTCCTGAGACATCTTCAATGCCAGAACCTTCGGAAGACTTGTAAGCAATTTTCTTTCTTGTACCTGAATCCTCCTGAGGATGATGGAAACACATATACATCAATGTAGTACAGTTTTTTTACATGAAGAAATGCAAAACAAGAAAAAAAGATATCAAATGAAAAAAGCAGTATATTCTCATAATATTGAGTCCTTCATGTGCTTACAATGGCCCATTGGACCATAATGGAAGAGTCAGGTGCAGAGGTGGTGTAGCTGCAAGGCAGTTTGATGGTTTCTCCTTTAATCACTTCCACCTCTGGGGTCACCTTGACCATGACTGAAGCCAGACATACTGTAAAGAAAAGGGACAAGAGACAAGAAAATGACATATTTGATAGAAATGATGGCTATTTTACTGAACATTTGGACTTGGTTTTGGCTGGAATGATCGAGAGCTGGATAAGCCGCTGGACGGCCAGACGGCTCTTCACTGCAGTGGCCTCAGAGTCACATGATCCACACGCTGTGAGTCTGACACAGCCATTGTGTTCCCACTGCCTCCAAACATGAAGCCCAGCTGCACAGAACCAGGTGCAAGAAACCATTTGCTCTAATTAAATCAGGTAACAGGAGCGTGTAAGGCAGTCCACAGTTGGACTGGGTGATACATTTCATAATTCAATATATATCCAATGATTTTGAAGGCAATATAAAATTAAGAAACATCATGAAAATGTAATAGAGTTACATCCAGTTTCCATGAAATAAAAATAAAAAATTAAATTTCTGCCATATACAGCAGTTAAAAACACTTTAGTCTACAAAGAGTTTATAAATGGGGATTTCGTGGCCTAGTGGTTAGAGAGTTTGACTCCTAACCCTAGGGTTGTGGGTTTGAATATCGGGCTGGCAAAAACACGACTGAGGTGCCCTTGAGCAAGGCATCGAACCCCCAACTGCTCCCTGGACACCGCAGCATAAATGGCTGCCCGCTGCTCCAGGTGTGTGTGTGTGTGTGTGTGTGTGTGTGTGTGTGTGCGTACTTTGGATGGGTTAAATGCAGAGCACAAATTCTGAGCATGGGTCACCATACTTGGCTGAATGTCACTTTCAAATGTTCAAAATAAATTTTTACATAGACTAGGAAATAATGGTTGATCTGATTAAAAAAAATATATTAAAGCTAGAAAGGTTAAAAAAAATGGTGTGGCACATTTTTGAGTGACCAGCTGAAATAACTTACACTAAGGTAATTAGGTTTTTCAAAACACTTCCCATCTCAGACTACATTTTGGTGTGGAATCTAGAATGAAACCCAGATTAAGAGTCATTTTGTGTGTGTGTGTGTGTGTGTGTGTGTGTGTGTGTGTGTGTGTGTGTGTGTGTGTGTGTGTGCGTGTGTGTGTGTGTGTGTGCGTTTGTGTGTGTGTAATGTGAGCATGCAGTTTCCTTGTTTAGAAAGATCACAGGAGTAGTGTGGCAGCCAGACAGACAATACTCTCTTCTAGGATCTTCCCTCTTCCATAGATGCCTCTAGGCTGATAGACAACACACATAAACACACCAGCTAACAGATTCTCATGACTCCCACTAAACCCAAGCAAACAGCTCATGACTACTGTCATGTGTTAGACAGTACCGGCTGTCTGAGGGGTTAAAACCAGTTCATAAGAAACAGTATAATAAAAAATAGGCTTCTTTCCCCTTAAAACCGAATCAAAACAAGACAGGGACCAGAACACACCGGTCAGATCCAGCATTAGTACTCAGCAAGAATGAATTGAGCTAATATGGACAGCAAACATCGTAAAGATGATTTGTGTCTATACACTACAACCCGTGTTATGGAGTTTTGTGTGTGTGTGTGTGTGTGGGTGTGACATTCCTTCGGTGATTGACAGAGAATGCTTCCGAGACCTCAGTATGTAATAGTGGGGTCAAAGGTCAGTATGTGTTGACATTTACAGAGCACAACTCTGTAGTCTATATAAGAGTCAAAAACAGCACTCCTTTTCATTTCCTTCCTCCTACATCCCATCACTTTTTATATAGCCCTATCTGAAATTGGCAGCCTCGGCACTTCATGCAGTTGTGACGTATTGCATAATAGACTGTTTTGTATTATCCACTGTGATTGAAGAGTGATCCAAGTGTGACTGCAGAGGCAAAGAAACACCTACTATAGGGGTGAAAACAGAACTTTAATCAAATAAAAAAGTAAATTAATAAATTGTATTATTTATAAATTACAATTGTAGTCCCTAAAATGTACCTATGGCTTTAACTTTATTATGACTCTAATTTATTTTATAGTGTCAGAAATCATGCAAATTCAGAAAATTCAGAAATCATGCAAAAGGAAATTGTTTTACTATGATAAAACCATGGTTTATTTTTGTAAGGGTTGTGATATGCATGTTTTTTGTTGAAGAAATTATAAAGGCTGTGTCATCTATAGCAAAAACGTGGGCAAAAAAAATTACAGATTATTAATTACAGATTTTGTATTTGCCTACATTATGTATTTTAACAGTGTTATTATTAACCAATCATCATTGCCTCATTGTTTTTTTTATATAATGCTTTTTAAGTCATTTTAAAGGCTATTGATTGCTTAGGTCTGTTTTTATAGCAACAACAAAAAAAAAATATTACAGAATATGGTTAATTTGCAGTAACTATGGCTACAAAAACGATGATTTGTGGTGTTATTGTTAAAACCATGGGTAATTTTCGTAAGGGAACCTGAAAAAAAAAAAAAACACTTTCACATGAATATGCCTGAAAGTGATAAACGGGCCTCATTTTTTACCTAAATGATTTATCATTTATTTTAATATATATTAAAAATGTATAAGGTGTGCATTGTAGCTGACACCTACATGAACACATTGCAATAGTTTTATGACTGCAAGTCTTTCTCCTCAAATGCTATTGAGCTTCAAATTTGCGTTTGAGCCCAAGTGAAAAAGTAGCATAATTTACAAATGATTTACAGTTTATTTTAATAAATATCAAACATTCAATTCAATTGTGCATTATAGCTGACACCTAGATGAACAATTACAGTTGCTTTTATGACTGTTAGTCATTCTCCTCAAATGCTACTGATGTTAGAAAAGTGTATACCAATGTCGCATGTAACTTTAGAGACGGTCCCTAAATTTGAGTCTCTCGAATGTCCAACATCAAGCCAACTTTATGACTGTTTTTTTTTATTTTTTACTTTCTTCAGTTTTGGATGGGAGAATGGCGCATGTATAGGGAGCAGTGGTACTGCATTTAATTATCTTTTTAATTGGTTGACTGGTTCGTAGCTGTAAGATACTGTATGCCATTTCATGCTCCTAAAACTGTATCACTTTAGGAAATGTGCTTTGGAAACCTGTTAAAACAATCTTTATTTTGCAGTTCTGTCTGGTGCCTCTAAAGGTATACAAACTGAAATCCATTATTTTCTGATTAGGCACTATGAATGTCCACATGACATGGAATGTCCAGATGACATCCCCTCTGAGCAATAAAATCTGTTCAAAACTCCCACCCCAGTTCCACCTCTCTTTTTTGTTTTCACTAATATTGTCTGATCAATACTACTGGTCCACTCATCTTTTCAGCCTAGGGGAGCAGCTGGACAGAGAGAGGGGCAATTAGTGCCTCCTGTGTTCAATCTCCAGCTCAGCAGGACCTGGATGGGTGCGGTCAAGGCCATGTGCGGGTGGATGCGAGTGATAGTGAGTGGTAATTGGATGTAAAGAGAGAAAGAGAGCATGCGTGATGACCGGCGAGAGAAGCAGATGGACTGAAGATGTTCTGACTGTGACACATTGACAGACACTCACACTGAGAGGAGACCGTACACACACACACATTCAGTATTTATGAAGCGCATCAGGTTGCCACACTGCATTCTGAAAACATAAGGCAGTTTTCAGATAGATGGATCATTTTAGTACCAGCAATTACATGCAAGAGAGTTACGGAGAGAACTGTGCCATATATTTTCCCTCTATTTTTATATTTAAAATAACAAAACCCAAGTCTCTCGTTATACATCACTTCCTGTCCTCATTTGTGTGTTCCAGAAAAGACTGTCAGTCTGTATATCAATGGTGGTTATTCTTCAGTGACACTTTCCACAGTTTACATCATTACAAACCTCATAGGTGTCGACAAGTGAACCTCATCTGAGTGTGTTGCTGAATCATTCATTCAAACGACTCTGTCAAAACCACTGATTCATTCAGGAACAAAAGAAGTGACTGAGTGCATCAGTGAATAATGCAGTCAACTGATTCATTATTATTTAAATTCAGCATGAATTAAAAATGTGCAATTCTTATTTGGTTAATGGAATGATGCAATGTTTATTATAACATCCATGCACATCTTCATCATCATCATCATCATCATCATTATTAATATTATTTACATGTCCTTATCCCTTATCAAAAACATGAACATTTACTTGAATTTTGTATTTTTTATTTTAATTTATTTATTTTTTATGGTGGTTGTCAGTATATGTTAAAAATATTTGATAATGTAACAAACTGATTTTAGTAGTAGAGTACCTTTTGATTGTTTGTTTTATAAATAACTCTTTTAAACTTGAAAATGTACAGGTTGTTCCACAGATGTTTACATTTTTACTGTATCTTTACAGAATTATTCTTGCAATCACAGATGCCCTTTTTTTCCTTTTGTTTTGCAGTGTATTACCTTTAAAGCAAAGGCTTTTTACACCAAATAGTGATATAAACCGTTTGCACCAAGTGTACAAAAGCAAGAAAGGATCTTGTTTATACTAAGAGCAAATAGTAATAGATGCTATTTACACAAAGCATTAATTTAAACATTTAGAACTACGTGTAAATTGTGGATAAAGTAATAGTGGGCATTACCGTCAGTGCCATTTTTAATCTAACAATGTACCCTGCCCTCTATTTTATAGCATGCTTTCATTAATTTCTGGCTGGTGCTATACGTATATACAGAGGGACTGATGTATAATACTGATGAATGGTGTGTAAACAGTAAGCGGACATACTGTACACTCACCCACACAAACAAACACACACAAGGTCTCTCAAGTGGTAGGGTTATTCCCTCAAGGCCAACAGCTTTAAAAGTAAAGTCAATTTTCATTGGCGCATCATCAGACCATTCTCTGAATGATCAAACAACAGGAGCAATGGTTATTGCATGTGCCCCAACTGCTGCTTATAAGGGCAAGGTATGTTTGGGTCTGGCTTGCAATTGCTTCTTTGCAAAATCAGAAAGAAAGAAAAAAAGAAAGAAAGAAAGAAAGAAAGAAAACCCAAACGTTATCACTCCTTAAAGCTGGAAAAACGGAAAACTATGAATTAATAATGGATGAGTTTAGTAGCGTGTTACGATACTGCACACAGAGGTTGTGAACTATGAGAGAGAGTCGTGTGTCCCATGAGAGTGCATTTGAGATGATGTGTGTTAGAAACAAAACCAAAGGAACGCTGTGACTGATCTTAATGATAGTACAAAAAAGTTATATAAACAGAAACATCGCTGCCCACAAACTGCAGTATAAATGAAAGATAAGCTAATAATCTCTCTTAGCACTGCTCTCAAAGTGTCTTCACTCTGCTACAGTATTTCTGTATCTGCTCGGCCACTTTCAGTGTACTGCTATCCCCAAAACGAATCTCCACCTTTTATGCCTTTCATTTTATTTTGACAAATCGTATTATTGTCAGTCCTCAAAATATCCTGCTTGTGCAGATGAGACTGAAGCATAGGATATTATCAAGCATAGGATATTATCTTCAACTTTTCAAAGAAACATTATGTGAATTTATTATGAATTTGTCTAAACTTTTTTTTTTCCTTAACCCACTGGAACGTTACATTATTCTTAAACATAAATATATCTAAATGTACTTAGATTTCTGCTTTAAAATTATCTAATAAGATCTGGTTTGACGTTCAACTTCATTAATTATGCTCACAAAAGCAGACGTACACTTTTACCCATATATATTTTTCATTATCATAAGTAAATTTAACCTTTTTTATATATATACCTCATTTATGGCTTCTGGATACTAACCCAAGCAGACAGATGCTTATAAATGAATGAAATACAGAAATATATTCAGGCACAAACCATGCATGAATATTCATGAGAAAACTCCCCAATGCATGTACTCAAACAGAAAAGTGTTAACCTTGCAGATTTTTTTTTTTTATGGAGTGCTGTAATTTTCAGTGATGATATTGTGCTGAACATTATTACTATGGCACAAGGGCAGGAAGGAAGTGGAAATATCAGCAGCTTAATGACATTCACTACTGAGGATGCTGACAGCTGATGTCAAGACTTACCATTCCGGTATTTTGAGTTATTTAATGTATTCATAACAATTAGAAGAATTTAACACATAAGTCGTTTAGACCACTTTTCTGCAATGCTGTTATTGTTTAAAAATAGTTTTCATTAACTGATATGAAGCTAAAATATAATGAAATAAATATAAATATTAGATGAAAACTTAAACCTAAATCAAAACGAAAAATGACTAATCCTAAAATAAAACATAAATAAATAAATAAATAATAAAGTTTATTTTTTTTTTCATTTCTGAGCTTGACATTTTTATTATATTGAAAAGTAGCCAGTACTTTCTTCAACATTTTAAGAGTATCCTGTGGATTTAGAATAACAATGAAGTATTCTTTTTTTTTACCATAAAATGTCAAATGAAAACAAAACCAACTGATATAATCATATTCAGCATGCAGACTAAAGACTCGCAGGACTTCAAGAAAAATATGTAGTATAAAGCAACTTCAGAAATGCAGGAATTGGGTGGGCAATTCAGAACTTCCTTCCTGACATCTTTAAATAAGCTGCCAAATACAGATTGATTAAACTGGATTGAGATAAAGAAGGGCTGCTGTGAGTGTGTGTGTGTGTGTGTTTAATGGATGTGGAAGGGTGGAGAGGGGCATGATGGGTCCATGTATGGCTTGACATCAGTCATCACTCCTGTGATGAGACAAGAACAGGTGCAAGAGCAGCACTAACAGCAGCTGCTGGCTCTCTCACGCCCTCAGTCACAAGGCAAAGAGAAGAGATCAGGGGAGCAGAAAAAGACAGACATACACATAAAGAATAAGAAATGATACTGGGGTTGAGTAATAATATGACATAAAGGTAGCAGGTAATTGCTAAAAGCAAAAAGACACTACGGAAAACTGAAAAGTCAACTTTGTTAGGTTTAATTGTAGCTTAGAAATTCTAACAAAAACAATAAAGAATTTTCAATTTCCCCTATAGTCATCTATTAGACCAGCAAACTAAGACCAAAGAGCCTTTTGAATTGCTTTTGTTCCAGAACTAAACGTACAGTACTAAAGTAATGGGACGATTTTGCACAAACTATTTCCTGATATAATTTAAAGGGTTAAATTCGCACCGACAGTGTGTACTAAGTAAGCCGGTCGACAGTGACGTCATTGGTGCGTGCCGTTCAACAACGAAAACAAAGAAGAACAACATTAAGGATGTTAACAACATTAAGCAGGAGGATGAAGGACGCTGTGATCAGAGCTGTGTTTTTCTTGTGTCTCGCGGGTTTCACAATAATGGACATGGAATGTCAACGTATAGCTACGTAAAGCGACTGAAAGAACGGAAAGGTGGACTAAAGGGGCGGTCACACTGCACTTTCCGTTCCAATGACTTCCATTCATACGCATGCGAATGCGTCAGACCGTAAAAAATGTAGGCTCATGCGAATAATTACCAGGCGGCAAGGAACTCGACCGGAAGTTGAAGTCGGGTGGGGGCTGCCATCTTTTAGCAGAACTTCACTTGCGTTAGCATTCACATTGACTCCCATTCATTTTGGCCTCACTTTGACAGCGAATAACTTTACATCTGAGGCGTTTAAAGACTCCGTTTGTCCATTATTTATTTCTAAAGATACACGACAATGTATAAAGGGCTCCATTACCTTCTATGTTACATTATGGCCCCGTATAAACAGTTTTTGTAAAAAATAGGCTAACAATTGCGTCATAACCACTTGACTCTCTGTTGCATTACCGTACAGACAGGAGGAGAAGCTCGCAGGCAATTAACTTAATATGGCGTACTGGCGTTACATTTTAAAATACTATACAAAATAATTAATCAGAATACTTACTCCTGCTCACTCACGCCAAAGAACTCCCCGCTCAAGCTCGCCGTCTCTGCAAGATTAACGATGGCACGCACAGCCACTTAGAAGATTTACATCTGGCAGACAGGTTGCTGACGTCGTCAAGCTTCGTTTGAGTCTGCGCGTCAGAAACGGAAGTGCTAAAAAACGCTAAAAATGGGCTTCACTTGTCTCAATTGAGTTCCAATGGGGTTGCTGTGTCCATTTCTTTTACTGTCTATGATAATTACGCATTTCAAGTATGGTGAACTCGCATCACGTGAAGTCGTGTGACCAGTAGATGATCGATACGTCACTGCGTGACCTCTCTGTACAGAAATAAAAAAAACTGAAGGAAGTGCCAATTTTAGCCGTAGTGCAGCAATAATACATATTTAAAAGATATTAAAAAAAGAAGCTGCATGGTTCGCAGTGTCAGTGGAAACAGGAACAGATGGTACATTTGAATGAGGACACGTTCTATATTTTTTTATTGTTTAGTGTGTATATATTTATAGAGAGAGAAAGAGACAGAGAGTACAATATAATAAGATGCTTTCGACGCCGTCGCAAAAGACACAGTACAAGCACAGATTAATCCATGTTGTGATAACTGAGGGGAAACCGTTATATCTTGCTCCCGCCCATATTCGCAGCGGCGTCCGAAATAATTTTGCATGTTCAAAGGCTAGTGTGACCGCCCCTTAAGAACCTCCAATGACAACTGGCAGTGCTACATTTGCTACAAGTGCCTGCACTTCAGCGTCCGTTCATCTATCACTGTTCTCCATACTTGCGAAAGTGGGTAGTTCCACAATTAGTTCTGGTACTATGGTGCGATTAGTTCTGGTACACGGTGCGAAAGGCCCTCATGTGAACTTCAGTTACCCTCATCAGGCCTTCAGAGCATTGTGTGCATCTCCATACACTTCCTGAAGTTTGTGAGCCAGTCACAAATAACAAATCCAGAAATTATACAACAAAGGAAGAGGAACTTCCTAATTTTCAAGCTTCTGTTCTGAGATCAATATACTTTACTTTAATCGAGTTAGAGTCTCAGGCAGTCAGGAATTGTAGGTGGGGGGAGTAAATGTACAGCGCTCTGAGTCCCCCAACACCCAATTGCTCTCTGGGCACCGCAGCATAAATGACTGCCCACTGCTCTGGGTGTGTGTTCACAGTGTGTGTGTGTTCACTGGTGTGTGTGTGCACTTTGGATGGGTTAAATGCAGAGCACGAATTCAGAGTATGGGTCACCATTCTTGGCCATATGACACGTCACTTTCACTTTCACTTACTCAATTTATTATTCCTGTTTGATTCAAGTACAAGGATAGAAAGAGGTTACATCTGTTCTTGGTTACACCACACACTTTCACATAAAACTGAGGTTTAGCATGAGCATTAAGGTTTAACTAAATGAGGTTTACAGTCTGTCTGTGTGAGTGTGGTCAGATTCTTCTGCTAAACCACTGGGACATCAAAAGATCGTGAGAAATTATCTTTTGGCTCCCACTGCGCACTACATTTCTCTACAATGCTTCACATCATTCCCTAGTCTTACACGCTCCTCTGCACTGTAGTAAACAAATCTCCTCCCATTCCTCTTTCTCACCTTTGCTTGGTTAAAATTGCTGTGAATGGGTGTTTGCAACACATTTGACTTATTTTAACTGACATATTTCTGAGGTGCATTCAGTAGTTCAGTGCTCATTTTAAAATAAATTGTGTTTTTGTGAAGTCATCTGAATGGTGTACACCTACATAAGACTGATAATAGCAATGATAGCACTGATAATAGTTTAGATAAGAGTTTATATTATATAGACAGGGGGTCAGCATCCACAATGTATTTTGTCATTTTGAAACAGCATGACCTGCAGTGTTTTGCTTAACAACAGAGAGGATCCTTACTCTTACTGGCTGCTGTCTCTGTAGATATGCTGATAAAAACTGATGGAAGGGCAAACATTAAACAGAACGCACTTATTATTGCACTTCCCCAGAAGAGACAATGGGAGAATCAGTACACGAAGAGCCAAAGAAGCAGGAAAATCCTGAAGCCAGAACACAGAAAGTCACACAAAGACAAATGAATGAGCATAAACATCAGTACAGCATACGCAAGGTGGAAAGATTTGATAACAGAGAAATTCCCCCCCCCCAAAGAAGTGCTTAGTTTATGACGGGCACAGACTTCAGTTTTTTAGCTTCAGACTAGAATTTAACTCAGTCTGAGTATATCAAATATTTTTTGATACTTAGAATCATTGCAAACACATTGTTTTTAGAACACTTTGTTTACATCTGTCATGTGTCTCCTGGCAACAAGTGTTGATTAAAAGACAAACTTCTGGAACACCTGATAAATTGTGCATAATAAAAGCAAGAATGTTACTTTAGGAAAGTAAAAGCATGATTTATTATTGATTTAAGTCAGTATTTTCCATGTCCTTTCTCTCTCTGTGATATGTTATATGATAAGCTCTAGTTTTCCTATAATGAGGTAAAGAGTCTCAGTCTCTTGATCTCTGAGGATAAACAGTGTGAAGTAGGCTACAAGGTCAGTTTACGCTCAGTCTTTTGTTCTACAGTCATTCCACCCCACTACAACGGTCGTCCTGACAACAGTCAGTCTGAGGGCCAGTGCCGACTACTACATGACATGAAAGAGAGAAGACACTTTGAAAACTACACTTACACAAATAACACGCCGCAGTGTGAGGACCGCATTATGTTGATCTATACAGTGAATTAATAAAATATGACAGCTTCTTAAACATGCGCTTCATCACCCTAAACTAAATCTATATACAGGATTTATTAAAAGCTATCCAATACTCTGTTCTGCATCTATAATTTACAGTCTGGTTAGTTAGGCTGGTGCATTTTGTCTAAGAAGGATATGCCACAAATCCTCTTCAACCCACACAGTTGATGTTTTATTCTGTTTTACTTACTTTTTCAAGAGGAAAATATCCCACTTTATCTTAGATATGTGAGCTTGCAGTACAAAACTAAATATAGAAGCATATATGTTTGCCAAAACGGCATAAATTATGTCAATATATACGATGTATGTCATATAAATCCGATCATAGTTCGTTATGTGGTCAACAAGAAGGGATGGAGTGCAATCTTAGGGCCCATCTCAAAAGTTTCAAATGAGTTGTTTTGGGAAACTTGATTTGAAATCGCCTCACGTGACATTGGCAAAAATGAAGAGATGGGATTCTTATTAGGGCATGTCAGCAAAGAAGTAGGGATGAAAAAAATGTTGAGGGACAACTCTTATTCTCCCGATAACCTCAAGGGCCCCTAGGCTGAGCAATTACAGCCCTGTATTACTAACTCCAGTTCCCAGAGCAGAGCCGAACGTGAGAATGAAATTTGGGGAAGGAAATGGGGTATTCTTTGGGGGTTGGGTGGTTACATTTGAGCGGAGAGTACAAAAAGCCCCAAAAGATGGATGGATGCAATATAAAATATAAGTGGGGGGGGGGTATAAAAAGAAAGAGAGATGTCTAAATGGAGGGAGTCTAAATGCTCCAGCTGAGTGCTTGTCTGCACTCCCCCCATTTCTTTCAGCAAAAATTGAACGTCTAAAGCAGCAGCCAGATATATGCATTGTTTGGTAGAGCAATCAGTCGGGCTAGATGGCAGTTCATGGTGGAACAGCTGGTAATGGACATCTAAAATGAAGTGAATTAAATAGAAGGGCTCTGGGAGAGAAATAGATGGAATATAAACTGAAAATGGAAGCAGGCTCCAAAAAAAAAAACTAATAACCTGACTGACAGCAGCGAGGTGGGAGTGGATGAAGGATTTGTGGGGGGGGGGAGCCGCTACACTGCTGGTGTATTTTAATGCTACAGCTGTCCCATCCATAATACAGACTCTTCCATACCACTGAAACTCATTATTGAGATAGAAGGATAAGGAAAAAAGGGAGAGAGAGAGAGAGAGAGAGAGAGAGAGAGAGAGAGAGAGCTGAGTCAGAAGATATATCGTAGGGCCATGTGAGAGAGACATTATGGCTCAAGTTAATCTAACTAAAAGGGTTAGGACAGCCAGCGCTGCCCCCCCCCCCCTGCCCCCACTTTCTTTCGCTCCCTCTATCCATCCAGAGCCAGTTTTCCACTCCATCTCTCTCTCTCTCTCTCTCTCTGTCCCAGCATTCCCTCTATGCAGCATGCTTTTCTTTTCTCTGAGGGATGATTGTAGGTTGCATTTATGAATATTTAGCAGACACAGTGGTGTGCTAAGGGTATAGATAACCAGAAGGAAAAGGGGTTATCCTGGCTCAAATGAGACCAAATCAACAGAGCTTTGTTCCAGCAGGAAATATGTTCTTGAGCAATGAAAACAAATAACACTGCAAAAATGTCCATTGAGGTTCCAGATATTTATGGCAAGTATCTCTCATCTAATTATCAACATTGTATCTTGTTGTTTTTCCTGAAATCCTTTCATAAGGCAAAATAATGAATATTTTTTTCTTCATTATTAAATTAAAAAGACTTCTCATTAACAATGCTTGACCTCCTTTAAATGTACAAATTTGGTGAGACATTTGAGATAATAAAAATGTCAATTTCTAGTAGTTCCTCTTTCTTTGCAGGTCATTATGAACTTATCACTTCTAACGAAGGTCTTTCAACAAGGCCACACACAAAACAATCCTCTGCTGCCCATGTCAGCTTTAATTCTAGTCTCCTGACTTCACTTAATACTTCTCCTTTTGTCTGCTTCTTCTCTCCTTAAGCTCCACATGTCTCACACTCTGGTGCTTTATTAACTGGACAATGGTGCGGGTGACTTTTGGATGGGTTATTGGAGGGACTGGTGGGGTGGCTGGTAAAAGAACCCCCCCAGCCCCCCCAACCCCTTAAAATAATGACATTTTGTTGCTTTACAGACTGAAATTAAGATGGACACAGTTTTGTTTTATCCAGCTGTATTTACTCAGTGCAATGTATAACATCCAAGTGAAAGGTGTAACATTAACATGTCAGAAAATAATTTAAAAAGTCACTGAGCTTCTGTCCAGAGGTACATGGGTATTTTTAAGACCGCAGCTTTTTCTGTGCGGTTTGGCAGTTCGTCCACACGCAAACACAGTATCAGGTCACTGAAACCAAACCTTTTTGAGAACTCTTGCCAGGGTGAAGATAGCCAGTGAAACCGGAGATTTTAGCTTGTGAAGTCGGAGTGTGTGCCGGTAATAACCTTTCATTCAGGCTTCTGATTGGCCAACATGGGTTAACGGTTAGGGTTATATTGCCACCTGTTGGTTTGGCATGCTCTTGACAGTGCAGTGTGTTTTTGTGGTTTCATGTGGATGAGATTTAAAAAAAAAAATTTAATGGAAGAAATTTTTTTAATAAAAATATCAGTGTACTGTACGTGTGGACTAGGCCTAAGTTGGAAAAGGATTAACCCCTCGTAAAAATGAATTGTAAACGCATTCAGGTGTAGCCAATCACCTTCTCAATGGCAAACAAAGCCATTTTACTTTCAACTTTGGTCATTTTGATAAGAGCTTTCCTGGAGCTTTTCAGTCCTTGGTAGTGCAACTGAAGCAAACAATTAACTATGGGTGGCAAATCAGAGTCAAAATCTGTGGAATGACTTGAAAACTGCACTGAACTGAACTTAAGCAGTTCTGGAAAGAAGAATGGGCAAGACAGTAGAGACAGAGACATATCCCAACTGACTAAAGGCTATAATTAAAGCAAAAGGTGGTTCAACAAAATACTGACACATTGATTCTTTTTTATGTTGATGTTATATCTTTCATTTTGATGTTATAAGTTGTACTGGGTAAATACAGCTGGATAAAACAAAAACTGTCTGTCTTCATTTCAGGCGGCAAAACAACAAAATTAGGTTATTTTTTAGAGGGGGCTGATTCTTTTCTATACCCACTGTACAAGTACACACCGGTCCAAAGTAAATTTTTATTAGCGTAGTTTTATTAAGTGAAAAAAAGTGAAAGTGACGTGACGTGAGATACAGCCAATTATGGTGACTCATACTCGGAATTTATGCTCTGCATTTAACCATTCAAAATGCACACACACAGCAGTGAACACACACACACACACAGCGGTGCCCAGGAAACAGTTGGGAGTTTGTTGCCTTGCTCAAGGGCACCTCAGTCGTGGTATTGAGGAATACCTTTACTGTAAACTGAGGAGGTAACAGGATTCTACAAACAGAGCTGTAAACTTCAGTCCACATAAATCATTCTACTCTTCTTCTTTTATAACAGAGAAGAACTGAAAATGAATCAAAATTTGAGCAAGAAATGTTATCAGACAAATTAAAGATATGGATATGATTATGCAGTATACCACATGTTGTTCTAACCCTATAGGGTAAGAAGCTCTGCTGAATTGCTCTACCAAAACTGCCAATCGTAAATGATGAAGTGCCTGCCTCATTAAATATTCATGAGGTCTGTACAGTAACAGAAACTTCTGTGTTGTGTTTAGTTTCAACATCTGCAGAAACCAGTAAAAATATGTCAAACATATTGTCTGGATGACATTTTGCAAAAAGGAGAAGCAGATATTGAAGGTTATATGCTTAATGCATGCTGTCTTCGTCCAATCAATGTTAATAAAAAATATTGCTAATCAAATATATCTATATTAAAAACCTAAATATGCAAATAAGAACATTAATCAGGGTTTACAATGTAAAATCATAACCGTCTAACCATAACAATAATATAACATTACATTTTGATGTATTCATATAAATACCTAGTTTGATAAAAGTGCCAATCATCTCAGTTAATAATTTGTCCTCAGTTCTACATACTTTCTCTCTCTACCTCTTTCTCTCTCCCTCATCTTTCACCCAGTCTGGCAGGAGCCCCATGCTATTTAGTCAGGAATCTCTTTTCCTCTAATGAGCTTCATCTTGGCAGTGGAGAGGAATGGAGGGAAGGAGAAAGAGTGACTCAGATCCTTGAGACTGCTGATGTTTTACTGTACATCCTCAGGTCTGCCTTCCTGTCAACCAGAATATAGATAAGCAGGTGTAGGTTTCCTTTCCCGTATGGGATTAGAAGGAAATGAGGGCAGCATATAAGTAAATGAGTGTATTTTAACAGCTTTTTCCATGAGGGAACATTTAATCAAATGATATAGTGTTAATCTGATAGGATTAAAGAAGAGTGTTATCGTAACATTGCACGTCTCCAGGGTGAAGTGGAATAAGGAGTCATCTTCTCAAAACCTGTCCCGTGAAAACATCAGGGCGATCTTGTGAAGCCCCTCTGCTGTAGGGACCACAGCCTGTGTGTGTGTGTGTCAAAAAAGACGCTCTGGGCCATGTAAATCTCAGCTCTGATGGAATAAAGCAGAATCTGAGGGAGAGTTTAAACAGAAGTGGAAGAAGGAAGGAGAGGGCTGATAAGGGTCAGGGTTGGCTGGTGTCCTACGGTTTCCAGCACAATTCTATTACAGTCAGTCCTGTACCTGCCTTGCTCTCCCCCTTTCCCCTTTCCTCATGTCTCTCCCTCCAGATTTCCTTTCCTTCCCACTGCTTCTGCCTCTCTCTTATTTTATTATTTTCTCTGAGCCTGTCTGCAGTAAAAAGTGAGTTTATTTACAATGTTGACAGTGCTAACAGCAGACTCAAGGCTAAAGGTCAGAATCACACACACAGATACTTTTTTTACACATCTTTTTTTTATCTTTTCTCTCCACTGTTTCACTCACTCTTCTGTTGTGGATCTCAAGATTTTTTCTACTCTCTTTGCAAAAAAAAAAAGGTACTGTTTACAGTGATACTATCAGATGGTAAGACTAAGGGACTTCGGTAGGAATGCACAATATATTGGGGATTATATCAGAATCATATTTTTTAAACACCATTGTTCTGATAAAGCCAATACTTAAAGGAGAAAATATATGATTATATATATATATATATATATATATATATATATATATATATAGATATAGATATAGATATCTATATATATATATATATATATATATATATATATATATATATATATATATATATATATATATATATATATATATATATAGATTACAAATAATATCATAACATTTATGCTGTACATTAAGATATTTTGCTGCCTGATTTCACATGGTCATGTAAAGCAAGGAAAAGCAATGTTACATGCAAACAATACAACATATTTAACCATGTAATCACGGATTTAGGATAGCAAAAAAAACATTTTCTCCTCACTTTAAAAAGTTCAGATGTCTATACATGTAAATAAGATTAAATTAAATATGAGTTACAGGTTTGGAACTGTCTGGGGTCACTTAAAAATTCAACATAAAAGAACAAAGAAAAAACGTTATTGCAAACACTATTTTTAAAATAAAAATTCAAGAGTAAAGATTTATAATATCAGCCAGTATATTGGTTATTTTTCAGTAACATAACGATTGTCATATAAGCCAATACAATACAATTTAATGTAATACAATATAAATTATATTTAATATTTTATTATGTTATAACTTATATATAATTTAAAAGTATTTGATTATGTGAGAGTAAAAATGTCCTCAGAGTGCTACTAGAAACATAGACCCACAACAGATAGGCCAAACTGCTATACTATAACTATAATACTTGTTTATATGTGTACATACTGTATAATATACTATATAAGGTACTTAAAGAATATAATGTGTAAGGTACTTAAAGTATACCATGGTATTACTATGGCACCACTGTAAAAACACAAACAACAAAACATGGTAATAAAGTACCATCGCGCTTTATAGCAAGTTTCCTTGCCATTCTTCTTTCCCGAGTGATTTTTATCAGTGTATTTCAGTGTTTTGGAGGTGATTTATGTATGATTATGGCTGGGTTTAGACTAGAGGACAAAACATAACATGCCATCATCCCCCGGGACTGTCTGTACAGGTTATCAGTGTCTCAAAGCAAAAACACAGCACCAAGCTTCTAGTATGAAATCTCTCTTTCATTTTATCCCTCCATTTTGCTTGCTCTCCTTCACTACTGTACCAGACCCCCTTTTTGGCACTCTCTCTTTTCCCTATTAGAGTGGATTAGCTTTATAAAGCTTGAATGACCGTGAGTAAGGGGAGGGTAACAAGTCACAGTCTTACAGGCACGTCCCAAGCTCTGTAACTCATGGCATCGAGCGTGTAAACAAGTCAGCGAGTATGACAGAGGGATCGATGCAGCTCATGGCCGGCTAATCCATCTTATCCCAGTTAGCACAGCACACTCTACCACACTATTTAATGATTTCACTTCTTCTCTCCTGTGCAATTATTGCACAGATTCATATTGTCCTAATCTTTCTACTGTACTTTCTGTCTTTCTTCTCATCCTCTCTGTGCCAAGCTGTCAAGGTCTTATGAGCCACTTTGATTGATTAAAACAAAGGGTCACCTACTGTAGCACAGAGGACGCTAAAACACACAACCACACACAGATGCAGAGGGGCACTTGCAGACCTTCAGTCATTTCAGCAGGAAATTCAATTTGTTGGGAACTGAACTTAATTACATGAAATATTAGCAAGAGAGCATGTGAACGGTGTACACTAGAGTAGAAGCAGATTTTGCCTGGAGTGTTTCTTTTGAAATTCAGAGTAATAATGTTGTAAATTAGATGACAGCTTACCAAACAAATACATAAACTGACATAAAAAATATGAATATGCAACTAATTAATCAGAATGAAGGGTTCCAGAGTGTGAGGTATTAAATGTCTGTGTTGTCTCTCACTCTAAAATAGTTTTGAAACCTTTCCATCACTACACATTTACACCTTATAATGGAACTGCACATCAGCAAAAATCCACTATTGGTTTAGGCAGTGTTAATGGAGCAGTTTTATCAATATCATAATACATCTGTCTTGCAAATGTACGGAAATTGCAAAGATTTTAGATAATATGTCTGGTGCTTATGATATTTGATAAAACAAAAAACTATACAGAAAAACTTTACAGCGGACAAAAAAGCAAGAGAGAGAGAGAAAGAGGAAATAGAAAACCTGGAGCGGTGTTAAATTGAACTGATTACAGAATGCTTTTAGTGTGCAAGGGAACTTGTCGAATCACACCACTCATGTAACAACATAACACAAAAACTACTTTGTGTTTCTATACGTGTTGAGCACCAGAAAGGCCTTTCATTTAAACATCTTGCCTAAACTGTAATGCGCACACATGAGATAGCGAACTCACGATAAATACAAACATATGATCACGTTACTGTGCAGTGTTTTTGTTTTGTTTTTGTGTATTATGCTTTCATTACCTGCGTCATTTAAGCAGCAGTATTCCACAAACTACATACATATATGTATATGAGTGAATTCCATGCAAACTGATGTTAACGGAGAGGACTGGACTATAGCACTATAGCACAGATAAACCGATAGGACAGACGAGTGCAGAAACAAAAGTAGCCCCCCAAAGCAGTGGAACATTCAAAGCTTATCTGTCTAATTTTGAAACACCTGGCATCTATCAGTCTGTTAGCACATACACTCAAACAACACGTCCTCTTGCCCTTTCCATGTCAGTTTAGCTATACCTACTCTTATGTAAAAAAATCAGAAACAATAAATGTTTCCCGTTTTTAATCCACTGGGGAAAAGCCTTAAAATTGAAAGGGTGGAGAAGAGAACAATGGAATGTCAACAAGGTTACAAGCAAGGGGTAATTGTCTTCGTAGGATGGTCACTAAGGGGACAGATATACAGTAGATGGGGGAGGGTGTGTCCCCTTATATAGTCAGAGGCGGGATGGAAGACGGGGGGGGGGGGGGCAGTGGGGTCTAGGGTGGGGTCAGGTCAGGTTATATACAAGTCTGTCCTTATTGATAGCTTTAGGTTCATTCTGACACTGCTGGAGGTTATAAAGCAGAGCTCAGGGTTAAGACATCACAGAAAAGACTAGATAATTGAGACACCCCACATTAATGGTTTATACGATATTATAAAACCTTCACCAAAAGACCACAGAGTGCTACAAGAATCAAGAAAAGTGGATGAAATGTGTAATATATTTATATATAATATTTTTATAAATGTAAAACATTTCAAAATTATACATTTAAAAATGCTATTTGTTCAAGATTTTTTTTTTCTTTGTAAAAATCCTATCCTGTCTCTGAAAAATGAGTGCTGAAAAATGTTTCATGTTGACTTATATATTTAGGATGAGAAAGACATCTCATAAAATTAGTTCAAATTAGTAACGTAGAAGCAAAAAGAAGAGCAATGTATCATGGGACATCAAGTAATTAGTGATCTATAAAATCTGTGAGCGATCAAAATTAAAGATGTAACAGTTAATGAATAGTAAGATACTATGAGTAGATCCACATGGAAGCAGAGCATGCAGGTCACACAGATTTCCGTAGACTTTGAACACCCATCATAAGCTCTGAGTATCGCACATTTTTTATCTATTTTGGCTAAATATGATTTCCTCTACCAAAACTGTGTTCCTCTCAGCTACAGCATTTAAATCCATTCCATAGAATTCCAAAGATTTTCCTTCCAAAATCAGCAGTAAAACACCTACGTTTTAGTCAATAGTGAAACCATTGTAAATGTTTAACAACAGAGCAGAGCCCAATCTGGGTGATCAGTAGTGCAGATTGGGATCTGTGAGGTGAACTGCAGAATCGCTCTTATCTGCATTGCAGACATAACACGTCCCAACATGCAGGAGCCAGTAACTAGAGAGATGAGAGATAGTATGAGGGGGAAGTGGAGAGTGTCGGGGATAGTGCATTATAATTAATGAGCAGCAGCAGAAAAGTCTGTAAACACCAAAATGGAGATGAAAACATAGCGTCAGTACACACACAAAAGTGAAGGGAGGTTGAATAAAGTATCCTGCTGAGGACCACACATGGAATCCATAACACCATCCCAGACTGAGATAATGACACTCACTCCCTCTCATGGTTGTTTAAAATCTGTCACTCAATGTCGGATGTGGAGACAGGGGTTCCTTAAGGCTGTGGATGGGATAAGAGGATCGGATGTACGAATTATTGCATCCTTCTATCTTTTTATGAACATATTAAGAGATTCCTCTTATTCTGGGATGACGCTTGTTGCTCACGCCGTCTTCCAGTAATGCTGTTGTCTGTAAACACAACTTCATCTCCGTATTTGACTTTCAGATCTTTAGCTCTGACTCACACATTCCACTATCTGGTGAAAACATGGTGAACTCCTAGATTTAGCTTAATATCGAGATTACATATAAAAACACAGCATATAGAATTGGTTGTCAAGTACAATGGTCAAATGTTTTACACTGAAATATACAAAAATTTGTAGAATACTTTAGTCAGTTTATACACCATGCTGAATTGTATGTGTGGATGAAAACAAGACTTACGATCTTTACAATGCCTTGCACTAAAGTTCCTAGAACAACTCCAAATTTAAAAAACTGTATTATTGAGTTTTATGGAGCAAAGACATAAAGGAATAAACCAGCATTGCATGATTAATAATAAAAAAAAATTATATAACAAAAAATTCATACATACATATACATCATTAGGGCAGCAGGTAACAAATTATCGCTTAATCAGAATTTCAAAAGGATGAGAGGAAGTGAGTGATAAAGAGCGAGAGAGAGAGAATTTTTGATTCGAGGAAATAAAGCTTAAATCCCCCAGGTTATAAAGTAATCTAGTGCAAAAATAAAGTCTGGATCTTGTACATTAAATTGATTTGTATGTCATGATTTAATTTACCACACAGCTGACTCATGAAGTTTCTCTTGAGTATTACTGAATTTATGCATTTTATTTTTTTTTCATCAGATGAATTATGCTGAAAAAGTAAGATCACAGACCACATTTTAAGTGAATATAAATGTAAATATGCAGACCGTTCAGAAGTAAAAGCGAAAACAGAGAAAGCAAGTCATTTTTGTGTTTGGGGGTAGCCATCCGAAACCTCAGTCCCCCCAACCACCAGAGCAAACCCCCTGGAAAGTCATTGTGTAAACCCATCTACAGCTAAAAAAAATTAAGAAATTGATCACAGAATGCTCTGCTTCAACTGTTCTGGCAGGATGGACAGAAACTCGGGCATGTGGACATAAGAGGTGGGATCGTCGGAGAGAACTGCAGATGAGTGCAGTGAGCTGGAACCTTGAGTGAAAGAAAGAAATAAGAACAGAGGCTACTGCTGCCTCCTCTGTGTCCCGTTTTTTTTTTTTCTTTTGTAATTCAAACACAAAATCTGATGGATAAATTTGCTTAACAGTTGCGCCACATTTGCTTGCAGTATTTCAGCTCAAAAAAGAATTATTGTGCCATGTTACCTGATTTGCATAATTCCCAAACAGTGATACTATGATGCAGACAGCGCATGCAAACAAATGACACTATCAGTGGGTGCAAACCCTTCTTAGCAAAACTAAAAAAGATCAAGAATGGATAACCTTTCACAAGCGCGAAGACAATAACATTTCAAAAACAACAGAAGTCTGACGCAGGCTCAAATATGAGAACAATTTGAAAAACATGATTAAAAACAAAACATTAAAGCAACGTGATGTAATCTCTGTCTATCTTCTGCACTCTGACTCATTGTCTGACTTGTGATGAAAATGATACACACATGAGTAGACATGAGTAGACATGTCACCGTTTTTTCTGCTAAACATCACACAAACACACAGTCGACAGTCAAAGTGACTAGAGCTGTACTGTGTGTAACTGCATGTACTGTAGGTTACCAATACTAAAACCCTATTGGAGAATAATCATTTAATCATTTTGTTATCTGCTTTTTCATTTTATGCTACTATTTAGTAACAAACCTTCTTTCTGGTCAAACCGAGAATAAAAGATGGTCAAGCTTCTGGAATATATTATCTTATCAAAAAGCAAATAACTAGCTTGAATCAACTTGGACCAGCAATCAGCTACCCTGTGCATGTTCTAAAATTTAAGTTCTAAAAAAGTTAAAATCTTAGGCTGGACGCCTGGAGATGAATGCACGGCCCCAGGCTGTGACCTAACTCTTGGGTAAAGTGAGGATTTTAGGATGGAGAAGGGAGAAGACAAGGTCCATGTCCAAGAAGGTATGAAGAAGAGAGCCCCGAGTGACAAAAGAAAAGAAAGAGTGCAGAAAACAGCCATCTGTCACCTTAAAAACCGAGAGAAGGGGGCAGTTTCTGCCTGTCTGTCATTTTTCCATGTGCAAACCCACTTCATTCTTTATAAATGAATGACACGGCAGGGGCTCGAGGAGTCATGCCTTTAAAACGTGTTTCCATGTGAATGTGTGTGTGTTTGTAGACAGGGGCTCATGGTTACTGCCCCAGAGCAGTTTCATCCTGTTTTCATGTCTTCATTGTTTAGTTGTGTGTTTGATGTCAGGCTTGATCTCTGCTCCAGACAAGCCAACACAAGATGCCAGCCCTACTGAAACCCTTAGCTCCATGTGTGTGTAGTGAGTTTGACTGAAACATAGCCATGGTCCGAGCAAATAAGGGAAGTGGAACGAAAGAGATGAGGAACAGAAAGAGAGAGGGAGACTGCAGACAGACATGCCAGTGAGTTTTGGTAAGCTGATCTTTGGAGCCATGAGTGTCCAGCTGTCTCTCTCCCTCTCTGTCACTCCATCCAGAGCTCGACACAACGATTCACAGAAAGATGGAAAGATCAAGAGAGAGGAAGAGGAAAATTGAACAAAATATGAAAATGATGAAAGAGCACACAATAGTGCTCCAATCAAACAACTTTTCCAATGCCACATACAATCTGACACAAACAAAAACATTAACAAAACATCAGTAATTTTCATAATTTAAATGATATTCAGTATATATAGATATTCATGCATTTGCTCTGAAATGAATAAAAAAATGGGTTGATTATTTCAACCAAACAACCACTGTGAGTTGTTAACTTTAATTACAGTAAATAGGCCTGCCTATTAAAAAACAAAAATCTAAGAAGATTTTACTAAATGAACAAGGAAGAATTATATTAATTTCAATAAAATAAAACAGGATTATCTGTTTGTCAACCAATGGCAGACAAGACGAAACAAATGCAATGTAACAAACGTCCAAATTAACCATTCAAATTGAGTATTGATGTGAAATGTGGCATATATTCTGACTTGAACTGTGTTAAGGAAAGGTTTCTGAACAGCAAGCTTCTGGAATTTGTAGATTTTTGATATGGGACACCCTCAAATATTAAATGGGGCCCCAACCCATTTGCTCAGCACATAGAGGAAGCAGATGGAAAGGGGGTGGGGATTCTAGAAGGGGTGAGGGCAGATCATGGGATAGAGGAGGTTGACTTTGACATTGATTACACCACCATGTGTGCTGGAAGGGGTGCATGGTAGTTAATGCCAGGACATGTTACTGGTTGATGCCACCTGGTCATATAACAGAGATGGCATGGCTGACATTGGTTGGCAATGCGGCCCTTTCCATGGAAGCACCAACAGGCAACCCCCGCCTTCCCTGCCTGCTCTCGTCCACCCTTTCTCACACACACAGATCCATGGCAGATCCGATAACCAGCTGGTACTGCTATCATTATGCTGGGACCTCCCCGGCATTCCACTTCCTATTTTTAAATACAGTTGTATCCAGATTTTCTCTGGAATGAAAAAAGGCCATTTTCTTAAGCTCCTTTTTTTGCTATAAATGCACCCCACACATACATCTCCACCTCCAATGTCAACACACTCACGTTCTCACACAGACGACACATGACCTTCAGGGATAGTTCCCATCAAAATAAATGCTCTGTTATCATTTACTCACCCACACATCATTCCAAACCTGTGACTTTTCTACTGTATAATATAAAAGAAAACATTAAGACTTTCCTTACAATTGCAAGCTACAGTATGGGTAATATAATGGAGCTTTCAGAAGTTATTATAAGAGTGGTGCATGTGATTTATTACAAAGCTTCTGAAATAATCAGATAGCTTTGTGTGAGAAACAGACCAAAACTGATGTTAACTCAACTAGATCAGCGAGTCTGTGACTTGAACTCGACCGTTCAGATTCACGAACAATTCATTGAGAACAATATGAATCCAATTGAATAATTAATTCAGAATTGAGATATCACTGCTTATCATTAACTGTCATGAACATGCACAGGAAAACTAAATTCAAGATTTTTAGTGCATAACAATATCCAGTTGATTTATCACACATAGCTACTGTACAACTTCAAAACATTTGAAATAATCCATGAGTGGCATGGGCCACTTTTACTTCTTCCAGTCAGTCGTACAGGTTTGGAGCAACATGGGTCTTCAATAAATGATGACAGAATGTTCATATTTGGGTGAACTATCCCCTCAAGTGCAGAAAATGAACTAAATTTTCACTTTCACTCACTTAGAATCCTTTCCTCAGTTCTGTAATATGAAGTAATATGTATTATGTTCCCTTTCTGTACCTCAGACTGTCGCACTCCATTTTCCCCTAATTTTTCCCCAATCCAGCCCCTCTGTCCTTCTTTTTTCCTTTTTGTCTCTTTCCTCTTCTGTCTGCACTTGTTCTCTTGTTGTGTCTAATCACTCCGCATTAATAACTGCATTCCAGCAGCTCCAGGAATGTCTTACCAATGTAGCCTTGTTCTTTAACTTCTGGATAGGTATTAGAGCATTTGGATGTGCATGTCTGTGGCCACACATAGACAGAAATTGAGAAGACAGAAATAAAATGCCCTGGACCCTACATAATCAATATAATAAATAAATAACACACTACCAAAGTTTATAAAAGTTTATGGTTGGTAAGATTTTTTATGTTTTTGAACATTTGAACATTAAGGGCCCTATTTTAACAATCTAAACGCAAAGTGTAAAGTGAACGGCACAGGTGCACTTAGGGCGTGTCCAAATCCACTTTTGCTATTTTAACGATGGAAAAACGGTTGGCGCGTCCGGGCGCATTGTCTAAAGGGATGTCCCTATTCTCTTAATGAGCAATGGGTGTTTTTTGGTCGTAATGTGCAATAAACCAATCACAGTCTCATCTTCCATTCGCTTTAAGAGCCAGTTGCGCTCGTGCCATGAAGGATTTGCTATTTACACTGCGGAATTTGGCAAGCGTGAAGACAGAACGCATCTCCGAAATGAAATGGAGCTGCTCGTGTTTGAGCAAATAGCCTAATTCTGATACATTTGATGACTTTCCATTATATATATATATATATATATATATATATATATATATATATATATATATATATATATATATATATAGCATAAAAAAATCTTATGCATTGCAATCCTTTAATTTTTAATATTTGGCATGTCCGTGTGCTGCTTTGCATCCCTGTGTTTAATAAGCAGCGTGTACGCTCTTTAAATAACAAAGAAAAAACATTGCGCCACACATTAGACCAGGTTTGAGTTGGTCTATGGCGCAGTCTATTTTCAGCTACTTAAAATAGCAATGCGGCTGAACACACCTCGTTTTTTAGACCAGCACGCCCATGGGCACAAAAAAAGAGTGCAAATGCATTTGCTAATGAAACAACGTGGTGCTGGACTGATACTAACAAACACATTTGCGCTGCGCCTTGTGTCGCATTGTGCCAGGAGTATTAAAGGGTCCTAAAACAGATATACTACAATTTACTCTATTTTAATATATTTTAAAATGAAAAGCTACATTTTCTGCAGTCATTACTTCAGTCTTCAGTGTCACATAATCCTTCAGAATTATTTCAACTACTTGCTGAATAATATATATATATATATAATTTCTTTAAAAAATTGTGACTCAAAACTTAAATTATAAATTGAATATTAGAGCAAAACTGCAAGAGCAAGTATTTGACAATAACTCCTATTGTATTTTTTGTGTGTGTTCTATAATTAAAATGGCTTGTATGTATGACTTTCACTACTTGTACTGTATGAGGCCACTGCTAAGAGAATATAGTGAGTGACTGAGCAGCGAAAAGGAGGAAAAAGATGGGAAAACAGATAGAAGGAAAGGGGCTTTCCCAAAAGTAAAAGAGACGTAAACAAAGCGAGTGAGAATGAAGGAAGGACAAAGGAAAGGGAAGAGCAGTGTGAGAAAGTTGCCTTCAGCCCAGTGAGCCCACTGAGTACAGTACTGGTACAGCATCACACTCAAGCATTTCAAGCATTTCAAAGAGAATGGGAGGAAGAAAGGGAGGAGGAATAAATCTCCAGATCCACCATCTGATCCTGAATGGATGATTTTAATGAACATGTGTCCTCTGTTCTCGCTCCGTCAGCCCTCCCCACCACACCAGTCAATATGCGCCCACATGCCTGCTCCTGCTCCCACTCCCACTGTTAATTGACTAGGGAATTCCACGTGCCTGTCGCCATAGTTACTTGGCAATGAGTGGAGGGGTTAGACTGACCGCTGTCCCAAAAATGTTCAGCTGAGGCGGGAAGTAACAGCCCTGCTGTCAGCAGGACGGAGACCAGGAAGACCAAAGACAATAACACCCTCAACAAAGTCCGTCAAAAATATGGCCCAAAAGATTCTATCTTCCAAAGTGTGACGACCTCTTCCCAAAATACCGGTGTAATTAAGTCCATCTTAAAGAGTTAAAGCCCTGTGTGTCTTAGTGCAGAACCATTTCATGAGCTTCTGTGTTTTAAACAAACTGAACTAATCCATCGTAAGTCAAATACCACGGTTGTCTGCATAATTGCCTTTTAAGAGATTCTGGACTCTGCAAGGAATAGACAGCAAACAAAGAATTACTGGCCCTCATGAAAGCCTAATTTGATCGCACAAAGCCCAATTCCTTTGATTATAAATAACAAGATTTTCATTTGTGCTTTATTTTAGCTCTTCAAACTCAATAAACTGATATGTTATGCTCTTCTGAGATTCTAGCGCTGGTAAAAATATCCTTCCCATCGGGAGTTGATGCAAACGGTAAGTGAATGCTCTCTGCAAAACTATAATTACATCCAAGACTGATTACTGGCCATTAATAAGATTTAATTTCAAAGCAAATGGATGGCTTCAACCTTTAACAAATGGCAAGGTACGAAACCTGAAACTCAATAGGAAATGTAGCCATGCTAGCTGTCAGTCATGCTAGTACTGTACAGGGAAATCTATGATTGGTTGAGATTATGACTATAAAAATTGGCCTGAATATGACTATAAAGCTGAGTGTCAATCAGCAAGTAAAGAGAATTAGAGTTGGCACTGATACCCTTGGGGTCCATCAGACCACCTTCCTGGTTAGCTATCAGCCAGGGACACTCATTAACCACAAGCTAAAGCAGAATGCTTGCTAATCTACAAGGATGAAGGGTTTCGATAAAGAGGAAGGATGGAAAAGAGCAATTCAAAATTATTTTCTATGTCATCTCTTCCAATAAAGATATATAAACCCACTAAATAAAAGAAATGAAGATTGCATAAAACTTCAAGAAAACAAATATTTTGTTAAATTAAGTTACTCTACTTGCAAAAAGTTTGTATCCTATAAATATATATTTATACACTCTGAAAAACAATCTTATGAAATCTTTTAGCTTTTATATCATTAATCGTATTTACATATTCTCACATGATATTTTGATTAAAAAAGTAAGAGCCAAAAAGTTATTTAATTTTTAATCTTCAGCTCTTTCAACAACGTCTAGTGCAGGTCATATTCAAAGTCTTGTTCGCACAGGTTTTACAACATACAGGACAGCAAAGTGTGTGTTACAAAGACGGAGCAGGTTGTGGGGGTTGAAGGTTGAGTAAAGCAAGAGACACTTCTCCCGCAGGTAATCACCTGAACATGTGTCTCCTAAATGAAATGTGATCTGACACCCAATCTCGGCATGTGAACGGGAAGCCCCAGTCTCTGATACTCTGAAACCCTCCACAAATGTCTGTCTGACTAACACAAACACAATCCCTCTGGAAAAGTAATGTGTAAAATGTATAAATGTGGTTCTTTTACATAGTTGAATAACCACCACTTTGCTCCTCTGCGGCATATTTCATTCATAATGCACCTCAGACATATACATGCTCACAAATGCACTCACTTAATTAATCCCTATGAGGGTCTTGCGGTGCTTCACGGGTCAAGCACTGTTAAAGCAACAATGCAGCTCATCAAACAGTGACCATTTTCGTTGAAGAGGTTAACAATGCTTAGTTTACCATTAACCAGATTAAAAAACTGCAAAATAGCATGTCTAGGAAAGTGTCCATCATGTTAAAGGCACACGCTGTGCAAATGGAAGAAACGATTGTAAAGGAGATTGCTGATGATAAATCACAGCTGGAAACAAACGCACACACACACCCTAGACATTTAGTTTCACCCACTGAACTATGATTCACCCAAACAATATTTAAACAGAGATACAAAAGTGTGTGAAGAACCGAAGTTGTCTTATAAAATTTTTCACATTCCTAGAACTGAACTATTTGTCTGAATATTTTCAGTTAGAGCAAGTGCAACCAAAGGGCCAGGATTACAAATAGTGTTTATGTGTGTGTCTAATCTCCAGCGAGAACACATCTTGAAGGGTCTTTCGAGTGTGGGGAGGTGAATAGCTCGGCCTGGGGGTGCGCTCGACTAACAGCCGTAAGCTGAGGGCTATAAAGGCTTTTCTCTCCCTTTCGTCAGTAGACTGTTCTCCAGGGAATGTTTGCCAGCTGATAGTATGAGGACAATGGGCATAGTCTGTTTAAGGAAAGGGATGTTTGAAGAGCTCTTAAACAAGCACTGTTTCAACACAACTGTGTTTACAGGCACATAAGGTAAAGCTGGCACAGTTTAAACCAGCTGCAAAGGAAGTCCAACTGAGATATGAATATGAATTAAATGTTAAATTTTTAAATTCTATATTCACACCGCAAAAAAGATCACCAATGACAAAAAAAACAAGCTGTAGAAGTGCGTCAAGATAAAGCATTTCTTGGAAGCCAAATCCCCAAACACTTCTATGATAAACAAATCAATTCAGAACAACTAATGTCCATCTCCAAATCGATATGGGAATAATAGAGCTAAGGGAGATGTGGTAATGTACTACAAGATGGACGATAGTGTAGCATGACCTCAGTTCCTCGCTAAAAAGCGATATTTTCCCCAAAAGGAAACCCATCAGCCCTGAATCCATTAGGAATGCCTGAGAGAGGCCTCAGGATTTGCATCGACCAATCACCCTGCTGAACTCCTCAGCTAAATGGATCAGCCGCTCTTAACCTCGTCTCCCCAAAGAGCCTCCGAAGCGCCTATTCTTCAAAGCACTGTAGCCCAACACACAGAGACAGCTTTTCACTTTGCCTCATATCCTTCTGCTTCCCAGTTTAGTATCATACCACTTCAACATCCTGTATAGAAAACAGACATAACACAATAACACACACAAAATATCTTCCAGATACTCTGTTTCCTGTATTCCACTAATAACAGCCTTGAAGCTGCAGCTTTGGTGAAATCAAAGGGCAGACAGGCGACCAGGCTTCCTCTATCTCTGTTTCTGCCTTGCCCAGATGCTTTGTGGGCAAAGTGTTTGAATGCTGAAAGACTGGGCAGGACAAAAATATCATGAAAGTTGGGAGAATCGGTGGGAAGGCTTTAGTGCAGACTGCAAAGAAGAAGAGAGGAGTGATGGAGGAATACTGCATTCTTTTTTTAAGAAATGACTCTATCGGCAGTACTGATTATAAATTCTGAGAGAAAGCTCAGCGGGTCTACATGAATAAATTATTTCCTGCCAGCACAGAATCTATTGACACACTGTCTGTCTCCCCAGTCAACTTTTCAGTTATCTATGCTGGAGCACTTACCATATCAACTACAAATCACGCAAAACATCAATGGTCACCCACTGATCACAAACAGCACCGTCATTCCTAAAAACAAAGAGTGACACTAACAAACACAGAAGCAACCGAGACAGAGCTAATCCACAGCATTAAAACTCAGTATCTGAACAGCTGTGGCTCAGATCAGTCATTATGTTTACATGTACTTCAAAAGTTACATTTCAGGTGAACCAAAACAATCATTTGTTTTTCCGAAAGCTTTACCCTGACTGAAATATAACTTAAATGCCAAATTAAAAAATTTGGTCATCATTTACCCATCATCGTGTCTATCCAAAACAGCACGGATTGCTTCTTCTGAAGGACACAACATAAGATGTTTTGGAAAAACTGTTTTGGTCCATTTAATGAAAGTCGGTGGGGTCCGAAACAACTTTTGACCTCATTGGCTATCAATGCATGTTTTGATTCAGCATTAAACAAAACTATAAAACTTACTATAAAAAAGTATTATAAATGATAACGCTTCTCCATGATTGCCATCAGAACTGTTCAAACACAACAAAGCTCAGGTGTCTCTTTAAAGACAGAGGATGATATTCTGATATTCAACTTAAACATTATATAAAAGTTTAAAAAGTAACACATTTATGATTTGGTGTCCATGAGAGGGCGTTTGGGTCTAGATGGGGTTGTGGAGATACATAAGATGAAAAAAAAAGATATGGGGAAAGTTGCTTAGATGATATTAAGATGAAAAGACAGACTGCTTAGTATCTCTTTTTCTGAGCAAGCATGTGGTTGCTGCTGTTTTGTGCCAGAGCAATGCAAAGTGAGCTTTCCTCAAACTGTCTGCCAAAAGAACTGCTGCCAGTCCAAAAACAAGATTTCATGATAGGTCTCAAAACAATTAAAACAAGCCCAGACACTCTTGATTATTACTTGAGGCATTTGAAATTCATGCAGCTGTAATTCTTTCAGTTTCTTATAATGAATATGCATACTTCCCTACTACATAATAGGTGAAAAACAGTATGTTAAGAGTAGAATGTCTGAATTTACATTATTCATAAAACAGTAAGCAAAAAGTACCCAAATGACCTATTACTTCTAGTGAGATTCTGAAGTGAGAATCCATGAGGCCAGGGAGAGGGTTTGTGGAGGGCCATGAAGAGACGCAAAAAAATGCATTTTCTCTGATAAAAGTTGCAATTGCAATTTGAAAAAACTGACACATGCTACAGGGTCAGGGAGAGGTCAAACTGCTAAAATACGATTGACGTGTAAAAAAAAAAAAGTTTTATAGTCTAGCAGCAATGTGCCAAAATGTGATCTTGGATTAAAACCTGTGTTGTGATTGCGTGACTTCCTTTCACTGGCAGCCAGCATGTCCATCAGTGCCGAATGAAAGAGAGAAAGAGAAATAGAGACGGGATAGAAAGAGAGAGAATCTTGGGGGTTGAAGAGTCAGGGGGCGAGATGTAACCTGTCCCCTGCTGAATGCTTCTCATTCCAAGCAGTGACTGCCCCCTCCTCACAGGCATGAATCACAAAGCTGATCCGAGAGACCATGGCACACAGTATTGAGCCCAATCATACACTTTACTGGCTCTTTCTACCACTTCCATCATCGCTGGCCAAATTAGCACCTTGGGTTTGTACAGTTACACAACATGTGGGCTTACACGGCAAACACACAGGTGTGTGTGACTACATTCATGGGAAGGTGTGGGTGTGATGGATATCTAGAAGGAAGCTTTGAGCCCGCAGAAGCCACCTCAGACACAAGATTGGCTTTTATCTGCTGGCCTAGTGCTGGCAAATTAAAGAGCCAGGTTTAATTTGAAGCCTCCTAATCCAGAATAATTACTGCTGGCTACAGGGGTGATGTGTGTGTGCGCGCTTGCGTTTGATGCCACTTCAGTTGGGGAGGTTTTGCTGAGGAGAGGATTTAAGCAAGGAAATGAGCAGGGGAAAAAAGACATAGAAGGGAATGGCATTGTTTCTGTGAGGTGTCTTAAACTCAGCTGACAAGCTGTCTCGATGATTCTTTCCATAACCTTCTGACATCCCTACACGATCAGATGCTGAAATGCTGCACTGATACTTCCAAGAATATGCAACTGGGACTTGAAAACACAAATAATATTGTGTAAATGTCATCTGGGAGGGTATTGCTTTGGTATCAGTGACTACGTTTACATGCAGCCAATAACCCGTTCAAAACCGGGATATTAGCAATAACCCGGGTGCGCACGGCCATGTAAACACCGGCCAAAACCCGGATATGCTCATATCCAGGTTTTTAAAAACCGGGATATTATACCTGGGGTACCCCTTTTCTAACCCGAATATTTGGTCTTGTAAACCAACTCGCAAGGAATCTTGGTCTTTTGAGTCTTTGGATACAGGAAGAAGAATCGAAAATGATGCATATTGTGTCTTACGTCCAGACCACTGATCTATATATATAACTATATTATAGATCAGTGGTCCAGACGCTAACCGTGCATCGCCGTTTACATCGGGATATTGGCGACTGATTACACATTCCATATATACAGGAGTAACTCTCTCTGCTCACGCATGTAAACAGGTTATCCCGAATGTTTCAGAAACCCAAATAGTGACCTTAACCCGACCATAACCTGAATTTTAACAGCTTGTAAACGTAGTCAGTGCTTGTGGTTACATTTTCAAGGTCAGGTGGCTCCAATATGAGGCTGGACGGGAACAAATTGAAATGCTAATCACTTAGACTTCCATTATAATGTCAATTCTATGAAAGCTCTAGCAGAGGCTGGCGTACCTCTGGGAAAGGTAGGCAACAAATTGAAATGAACAGGCAGAGTTCCAGCTTTTGCCATTTGCCAGTTAAAGACTACAAATCAATTGAAATTTATGCCCGGAAAGAGGATAAAGTCATTAAAAGAGGTTTTACTGTTAACGTGCTCAAAGGAAAGAAGCTGTGAAGCTTGTGGAAGTGTAGCAGTTTTCCACCTTGCTAAGTTTGAGAAGTCACGGATCATGTGTTATGATACTACAAACTGCCAGACCACTCAAACAATGGAAGAAAGGCAGGGCACAGAGGGATAAGATAGGTAGGTAAAAAATACTGCAGATAGCCACAACACTGAACAGGTAAGAATGCTGGAAGAGCCTACAAAGCGGGGGAGAGGAGCGAAAGAGCTTTAAGAGCAGATAGAAAGATAAAACACAAGTACTTCTGGGTTGGTGAAGAATGTCTGCGTGGGAAGTATTTTTTTATTTACTTTTTCATTTTTTGGAGAGAGGTTCTTCTTTTTATTTTTTGGAGAGAGTGTTTTTACTCATCACGTTAAAGTGGAAAACACTTTCAATACTGACTTAAGTCAAATCTCTTGACATAAAATGTAAATTTAGTGTCAAAGTTAAATTACGCTATCTGCATGTCAAACGTGGTAATTTGCATCTAGGCTTCATTTTAAAAGTGATAATACGTCAACGCATACGTGAAAAAAAAAAGTGATATAGACCGTCAGTCAGATAGTAGACGAGTCTAGAGATGGGCGGGGCTAGAGGCGGGGCTACAGTTCCTCTGTGCTGAAAAGTCATTGGTCACAGGAAGCCAAACACTTCGAGGCAGAGCAAAACTGCTATCAACCAAACTGCAGGGTGCACGGCGCAATAGACTTAGTAGCTCAGAGCAGGTTCATATCGCATACAGATAGCCTATTATTTTCCTTCCATCAGACTCTCAATTAATAAAATGCAGAGGCATGAAAAACATTTTGAGAATTTAACACAGGGAAATTGATATCGAAGGTACATAACGGAGGTACAATAACTTAATTATGCTGTGTTTGTTGAAAATTCTTGCATACACTGTTTTAACTCTTACATTTTTATTATAGTCTACATAAGATCATGGAACCAAAAAAGTAGCTACATAATTCTATACATGGTAGATTTATATCTACGCTATATATATATATATATATATATATATATATATATATATATATATATATATATATATATATATATATATATATATATATATATATGTGTGTGTGTGTGTGTGTGTGTGTGTGTGTGTGTGTGTGTGTGTGTGTGTGTGTTTGTGCCTTTTTATATTTATATTGTAATAAGTCCAAAAAATAATTTAATTATATCAAATTAAATATTTCAAATTATAATATGTGAACCCAATTTATGAGTTGAATTTCATTTTATACCATTAGCCTATTTCTTATTTTATGATTTAAAAAATGGTTTTTAAAATAGTAATCCGTATGAGACCGTTCGTTTAGATTTCAACAACACAGAATCATACTGACGTGATATGAATTTGGACTCTCGCAGAAGCACACTTGAATTTCGACGAAAGCACGCTGGGGGCGCGCTGTGATCCTGCCGCTCTCAGTGCAGCGGAGCAGGAGCGTCCATCCCCTCCTCAAACACCGCGACCAGTCTGGGCTGTTAAACCTTGAACCATTCCCTGACTAAAACATGAGACCCTCAAAGACGCCAACAGCCACAAAAAGCCCTGTTTATTCGTAGTAAAAAAAAAAAAATGCGCTCAACTTCACTTAAGTCCCCAAAGTTGCTTTCGACATTCGGGCTCTTTTATCCTCCATTCTGTAGCAAGGTTACAAGGTAACAGGTTGTTCCAACCAGCAGAAAAGTAACCTGTTCTTAATTTACTCTTAATTCTTAATTTACTGTTTTCTTAATTTAAGTTCTTTATTCTCACAAAATAGCTACGAAGTAAATTAAAGGAATAAAAAGTGGGTTTTTCATTATTCACTAAAATATCTAATTTTTTAAGCAGTTATTATCATTACTTACCTTGCAGTGCTAGAGCAAGCAATGTGCAACAAATCCCGACCCGTCCTAACATCGCTCTCTCCATAGTGTATTTCCCGCGTCGCGTCGTTGTATTTCTGTGCAGCTTCTCGTCTCGGTGCAGCTCCTTCCTGCTCGTTCTCGCTCTCACACGCAGAAGTGCACTGCGCTCCCCGTCCTTCTTGGCGCAAGAAATCTGATGCGGCTGGCAGTGACTTGGCTGATATATTTGCACAAAAGGTGACCCTGCACCCCTCCTCTTCTCTCCCCTCCCTTCCCAAACGAGTGAAGTGCTGCTGGAGCGAACACATACGACCAAGAGACGAGCGACTTTTACGCGGTATCGGCTAATTAGTAAATTAATATTGGTAAACATACATAAAGCATTGTGAAATAGTTTTTTATTTATTTTATATGACTGAAAAGGATGCACTTCATCTCTTCCACTGGTTTAGATCATTCATTTGCGCGTCCTTTTGGTAATAATAATCTCTCAGTTTTAAATTAGCCAACACTGGGGTTCAGGCATCCCTAGGATAGCTGGAGCAAAACAGCTCCTACACTTTTCTCAGGGCAAGAGTGGGGTGCACAAGAGAGAGAGAAAGAGAAAGAGAGAGAGAGAGTGCATTATCGAACCCAAAAAAGAGGAGAAAGGGCTTGGAATAGGGCAAAGTGATGAAAGAAAAGGAGAGAGAAGACAGGACGGTTGAGTTTTTGGGTTGGATAGAGAGGTTATGGTGTGATATATTCAGCTGTGTCATGGCTACTCTAACTTTGTGCTATTCCTGGTTCATGACAGCACAGCAATGTATTAAACTGCTCGTCTTGTAACACCAGAAGCACTCTTTGCACTTCAAAGTCCACACAGACATTGCTTATGTACAAGTATTGCTTTACTCCAATGCTGAAAATGCAGTGGAAAGCAGGAAAATTTAGGGAATAGTCATGGTATCCTTTAGGCAAAATTGGTCAAATACTTTTCCTGCTCTAAAAACACTGTGTTAAAAACAACCCAATTTGGGTTGTTATTAAAGTGGTCATATGACATTGCTAAAAAAAAAATTCTGCGGTGCCCAGGGAGCAATTGGGGGTTCGGTGCCTTGCTCAAGGGCACCCAAGTCATGCTATTGAAGGTGGGAGAGAGCTATGTACTTTCACTCACCCACCTACTATCCCTGCCGGTACGAGACTCAAACCCACAACCTATGGGTTACAAGTCCAACTTTCTTACCAATAGGCCACAACTTGCCCCTACTACCCAAAACTACACAGATAGAAAAAAAAAACACCAGAAAAAATGGTCCAAAAGGCTCAATCCAGCATTTGGGGGGAAAAAATATAATTATATAATTAGTTTTTTTATCTTTTTTTTTTTTTTTTTTTTTTTGAGTGTACCATCAGTTAAAGCCTGTTTTTAAGAAAGAGCAGTAGCCTACTGATAAGGAGGGATGAGGTCAGAATTTTTTTTATGTGGGTGGGCCTACATAAAACAGGGGGAAAAGTGTAGCATATGAAAACTGCATGTCATATTGCCAACAGAAAATACAGCATAAAGGTTCATTACCCAATACTTCTAAAGCATTGATTGACATTTTTGTTAATTTTAAAATGTACTAATACATTATTAAAATAACACAAATAACAATAAAAAGTTGTATTTATTAATGAACAGATTAATAAATACTTTAACAAATGTATTGCTCATTGTTAATGTTAGTTCATGCATTAAAGGGTTAGTTCATCCAAAAATTATAATTAAGCATTAAATTACTCACCCTGAAGTCATTCTAGGTGTATATGACTTTCTTCTTTCAGACGAATCCAGTTATTTAAAAAAATTGTCTTTGATCTTTCAAACTGCTTGATGCAACTCAGCAGGTGTTGCACTGCATCAGTCCTTGAGAAGTAATTAAAAGCACATCCATTAAAAAAAGTGTCTCACAAAGAAACACTGCAAGGGTTAACAAACTGTCTCCTGTAGCGAATTGATGTGTTTTTGTATGAAAAATATTCATATTCAAAATGTAATAATCACTTTAATCAAGTTTGCGCTAACAGTTGTAAATTAAGCAGTTCCAGGGGAATGATGTATGAGGTCAGCGTTGTGCTTGCGCCGCTCAGAAGTGACGCAAAGGGAAACGCAGTGGAGAGATCAAAACAAAACAATGGTCATTAATTAGAAGTACAAAACAAGGACTTGTAAAGAAGAATGTCAAAGGATTTCGATATAAGCCAAGAGGAGACTGGTTTTCCTTTGCTAAAGTAAGGAAACTTTACTTCCTTTGCTCCTGTTAACAAACATTGATTTTCACGTGACTCACCAGCGCATGCGCAATGATGACCTCATATGTCATTCCCCCGGAACTACTTCTGTTTTACAACAGTTCGTGCAAGCTAGATTAAATTGATAATTATGATAATTATGTTTTGAATTTGGACATTTTTCTTACAAAAACGCATGGATTCGCTACAGTAGGCCTTTGTTCACCCCCTGGAGCCATGTGTGACACTTTTCTTTTTTCTAATGGATGTGCTTTTCATTAAACTTCTCACGAACCGATGCAGTGCAACACCCACTGAGTGGCATCAAACAGCTTGAAAGATCAAAGTCATCTTTTTAAATAACTCAGACTGGATTAACTAAAGATTATTGTAAGTTTATTGTAAAGCATTACCTCATTCTGAGAGAACAGGGCTTCGCATATGATCTCATAATAAAGTATCTTTCAGTTTGTGTTGAAAGAAGAGTAAACATTGAGGACTTTAGAAATTATTGCAGCTGCATATGCTGCAAGTTTCTAATAAATCTATCACCAGCGAGTGGTCTGGCTTCATTGGCCGGATTCATTGAGAGCTAAGACTTTCAACTATATTCAATATACGTTTTAAAGAATTGATCTGATGTATATCTGATGTTTCACTATTTTCAAATTCGACTCAACAAACGCACACATTTTAATATTAAGTTCTTACATTGTAAACATATCATTGTGGGTGGGAGTAACAAACACTGACAAATCATAATTTTGACAATGTGGTATACGCCTATAGGAAGAGGGACAACTGCCTGTAATTGAACATGAAAACTGTAAAATTATATTTTATTTTTTACTAAATATATAAAGTTACATTGAAATAAGACATTGATTATTATTATTGTTTAATAAATTACATCCATTTGAAAAATTACCAACTTATCATTGTGTGGGCCCATGCCCACCATTAGCTTCGCTGCTGGGTTTGCTCTGGGAAATTTTCCAGAAATGAAAACTATATCTTCATTTACTCACCCTCAGGTTGTTCTAAACGTGTGTGATGTTACTTTCTGTGGAATACAGAAGGGGGGGGGGGTTACTTTCTAGACTAGACTAGAGCAATTAATAAATATCTTTCTTGTTCCCCCTTTTACGGAAGTTCTAAGCGGCCATGCATTATAATATTTTTTATTCTTGTTTTCTCGTTATAACGACTTAATTTTCTCGTTATCTCGACATAACGAAGTTTGTTTTCTCGTTATAACGACTTTATTTGCTCGTTTTCTCGACATAACGAAGTTTGTTTTCTCGACATAACGAAGTTTGTTTTCTCGACATAACGAAGTTCGTTTTCTCGTTATAACGAATTAATTTTCTCTAAGAAGTTACAAAACTGTGCCAGCAGGTGGCACTATAGACCTGAATATAACTGATAGGGTGTTGTACACTATCCACTTTACTGTACGCGGACCTTCCTCGTGATCGCTCTAATTTGTGCAGTCTTAAGTGCAGTTAAGTCGTTATAACGAGAAAACAAAAAGGAAAAAAAATTATAATGCATGGCCGCTTAGAACTTCCGTACCCTTTTTTGTTACATATAAATGGCTAAAATGTGGCTACTATTTCTATAGACTAATGAAATGATACTGGCATTTAATAAAAAAAATTCATTAGGCTATTTTTGGTGCCCCCTCAGCACTTGGTGCCCTACGAACAGTGCGTGATGCGCCTGTTGGGAGCGGCGGCGCTGGATTAGAGATAGTTTACAATTGCCAAGTGGCAAAAGAATGTGGAGTAGGGCTGGGACAAAGCGTCGAAGTCATCAAAAAATACGTCGACGCAAAATATGCGCATCGATTCGTCGACCTGTTTTTATTTCTCTAAAAAACATTTGCAAAACGTTTACCTTATGTGCGCTCAATATACGCGATGGCCAGATCAACATTCTGTCCAATGTTATATAACCAATCCAGGGGTTTTTCTGCATTTTTTTGGCGTCTGTCAAAGCCTTATTTGATCGGTGAGTGATGTAGAATAGAATGACTGCTGAGCCTAACAGGGCGCGTACGAGAGAGAGCCCCGGCTGTGCACGCGCACTCACAGTCTTCAAACAACACGAGCGCTTCTTGCTCTCTCTCTCCCTTGTACATATTAATCAAAATCATTAAACACGATAGAAAAAGGGCGAAACACCAAAGTTCACTCACGCACTCACAGTCTTCAAACTAAACGAGCGCTGTCTTGCGCGCTCTCTCTCTCTCGCTCTCTCTCTCTCGCTCTCTCTCTCTCCCTCCCTCGTGCATATTAACCAAAATCATTAGACACCATAAAATGGGCGGAACACCAAAGTTTCACGTGGAGCATTCTGAGATTTTTTTTTCTACTTGACAGCTGGCTCCCACTGTTAATTTTTATTTATTTTTATTTTTTTGGAAAAGCACTCTGTATTAGCTTAAAGCCCTCAAGTTTACATTGGTGAAAAACATTGTTACATTGTTGTTATTTTCATCTGAAAGAAGAACTTTTTTTCAGTAAGCTAGGCCCTATGTGTTCAGTAAGCTTGTTTCAGTAAGCTGTGTTTTCAAGGCTTCAAGGTTTTATTGAATGCTATCTCTATAGAAGTGCAAAGTAATGCATTCTTATTTAGTCTTTTATTTTGAAATTTTAAGAGCAATAAACATATATTGCAATGTTAAAGGGGGGGCGGTGAAATGCTATTTCATGCATACTGAGTTTTTTACACTGTTAAAGAGTTGGATTCCCATGCTAAACATGGACAAAGTTTCAAAAATTAAATTGTACGTTTGAAGGAGTATTTCTGTTCCAAAAATACTCCTTCCGGTTTGTCACAAGTTTCGGAAAGTTTTTTTTCGAGTATGGCTCTGTGTGACGTTAGATGGAGCGGAATTTCCTTATATGGGTCCTAAGGGCACTTCTGCCGGAAGAGCGCGCGTTCCCGTATAGCAGAGCACTGAGAGCACAGACATTCACTGATCAGAGCGAGAGCGTCGCAAAATGTTCCCAGGGCAAGACAACCCTGCACAGATTACCAAACAAAAAAACAGCATTAAAGGACCAGTGGATGGAGTTCATTTTTACAGAGCATCAATGGAGTTGTGCAAGTGTTTTTGTTTGTTCCCTGCATTTCGAAGATGCTTGTTTTACAAACAAGGCCCAGTTTGACGCCGGATTTGCACATCGTTTATTTCTTAAGGATAATGCAGTGCCAACGGAACTTAGTCATTTTCCAAAACCGCTAAGCAAATATATACAGTTTCAGTACATACCACATAGAGACGTCGTTGCTGATGCTGCTCTTGTTAAATTTCAGCCTCTGGATCTGATTCTGGATCATAAATATACGCTGAATCTGACTGTAAGCCATGGTTTGTTTTGGGTGTTTTTTCCTCACGGTAATGTCACAGCTTCCAAACGCCCTCAACGCAAAAGCCTACTCACGCTCGTGATTCTTTAGCTCCGCCCACACTTCACTCCTCCAGCCGGTCGTGTTTTTCCGGGAAGAATCGCTACAGACTATCTTTCTCTTATGAATATAATAAAACTAAAGACTTTTTGGAGTTATGAAGGATGCAGTACTACTCTATAGGTACTCAAGATTAACAGGATATTGAGTGAAAACGAGCATTCCCCCCCCCCCCCCCCCCCCCTTAAGGAATTCACGTTTTTCATTCAGATATGATAATCAAGATGTATAAATTGTTAGTAGTCAATTAATGGGGAGATAATCGAAATCGAATCTGTCTGGAAAAATTAATCGTTAGATTAATCGATGCAACGAAAAAATAATCGCTAGATTAATCGTTTAAAAAATAATTGTTTATCCCAGCCCTAATGTGGAGGTTATCTGACATAAGGCAAAATATATATTAGTGGTGGGCATAGATTTTTTTTTTTTTTTTTATCTAGATTAATCTCAATGTGATCTTGAAATTAATCTAGATTAATCTAAAATGGCTTATTCAAATTCTGCCGAAGGCATTCAGAATATGTGTGTTACCCAAATAAAATTGACAAACAGTAAGTCTTTGAGAAGGGGTTTATCATGATAGGTGGTGCATTAGAAAAGGGGCTCATCTCCTGTTTCCAAAATGCATCACAAACTGCTTGAAAAAGCTGTAAACTACAGTAATTCCACATTGCACTGCAAACACGTCCTGTGTGAAAGCACATCGAGTCCGTGCTGCACCACATACGTAACTCACACACATACGCACTGCAGACAGAGTATGTGTGAAACAGTTGTTAGCAGGGCCGTAGCTGGGGTCAGCGGGGACCCGGTTAAGGTTGTACCAGTGGGCCCTGTTTGAAATTGTTTAATTTTTATGTTAGTTTATTTTTATTTATTTGTGCTATTTACACAATGTTTAAGTTTTTAGATGTCAAGGTACAGAAACCAAATAATTAAATGTAAAATAGCACTTTTACATCTTCAATGTAAAAATTAAATATACAATCAAACCTACATTTATTTAGACACCTTCAACATTTCTCACATTATTACAGTTTTGCTATATACATCAAAAATTATATCTGTTGTCTGAATAATTTTTGGTTTGACTGTTAAAACTACAAAGTAATTCAGTCAAGAGCAGTAAGTTTCTTTCATTTTCTTGGATTAACATTAGCTAAATTAGGCACGTCACTAAGAGACGATGAATGCATCCAATATAATACACATCCCATTTTTTTCCTCAACTGTTTACTTTCAATGACAGCTTTTCGAGCATAATTTCTGGCACAAGAGCAAAAATAAGCAAATTCGATGTTCAAGTGTTTTGAGACGCCTTTCACTGCGTGAGCCCTGAACACCAGAACACCGCGAGTACTGAAGTGGGCTCTTTCACATATTTTTGTATGTTCAACCTGCGATTTGTATTTGTTCGTTCAGGTGCATGAAAATGATGAAAAGGGAGAAAAGTGGTTAGAAGAACTCTTTGATTCTTGTGTCAGGGTGTGACTATAGCATGGGGCCTGGGGAATACAAAACAGAGGAGCGGAGAAGAGAGAAACAGAATGATAAATTGAGACTTAAGTGAGAGGAAAGAGGACTGCACACCAGGCAAGTAAATCAGCAGAGAATGACTAAAGAAAGCCCAAAGGGAGGGTAGACAGAGTAGATGTATTAAATTGGATGTGCTTTTATGATCATTTTCGCAATTAAAGGTTGTTAGGTAAACTGCTCTCACACGCACGTCCTGATTTTGCCAAGTCCGATGTGTTCCTAGGTCAACATATTTTGTTGACCCTGGAACAACATTTTACTCCAAAAATATATTCTTAACCATATCCCTACATCTAAACCTAACCTTAACCATGAGTAATCCCTAAAATCAGAGGAAATGATAGATGAATGACACTGATGTACAAGCACCAAACACTGATTTTAAGCATAAACTTCACAAAATCTATAAACTGGTTCTTCAAATCTGATTGGTTAATCACAATGTTGTTCCAGGGTCAACAACGATGTTGTCCCAGGAACATGTCTCACTTGGTAAAATCAGGTTAGGCGCTCTCACACACCCTCTCTCCATTTTGTATTTGCCTACATATTTTCAATCAAGTTTTTGTTCACCCTCCAAATCAATTTTCTCTCAAATGGTATTCCTGCAATTTTGTTTTCTGGTAGAACTGCTAAATATAGAAATCATGCTGGGATGAAAAATGTTGCTACCAAAGATGGATTTTTAAAATGTCTCTTTTTTTATAGACAAACCTGGAATAGAAGCAGGGAAAATAAACCCATTCAGAGTCTAAATAAACCAGTGCAAAAACAAAACAAAAAAAACCCTCTTGGTCACTGAAAGATGCACAATAGTGTTCAAATCAGAAATACACATTGAGGTCCTGATCCTGATTTATTTATTTATTTAATTATGAGGAGAGGAGAGGAGAGGAGGAGAGAAGAGAAGAGAAGAGAAGAGAAGAGAAGAGAAGAGAAGAGAAGAGAAGAGAAGAGAAGAGAAGAGAAGAGAAGAGAGAAAAAATGACTTGCAGTTAATATATTGCAGTAATATTACTGATGAAGTGCATTGAGGTCATTTTAAGTATTAAATATGAGAGTGGTTTTGCTGTGTGATATAAAAGAGAAAGATTCATCTACCTGGATGAGCAACCTGACAGCAAATATTAAGAATTATGGCAATTAGACCAATTCCAATATATAAAGGCCATACAACAATGTAAAAAAAAAAAGGGTTACCAGAGGCACATATAGGCGGCATGTGCTCAAATGAGTAACGCACACATACCACTGAAATAGCATTATGAACCGAATAATAAAATGGAACGTAATTGAATTGAAAGAACTCCTAAATTAGCCAAAAAAACTACAACAACAATTTAAACATTTAAATCTAATGTTAAATTACCTACATTGCATTTACTCTCAGTATTGTGTGTGGTGATACTGTACAAGGTTCCTGCAGCTGAGAGCTTAGTCAAGCAGTTAGTTAACCTTATTCTGCTACCACACTAAACCGAAAGGCTACATGTATCCAGCCTTTAGATCTAGCCATAACACTATGTCATGGCGGCACAAGTGTAGAGATCCAGCCCAAAATGTTTGCATATTTGTGCCAGTCATTTCAGCATGACACGTAGGCGGACGTGCTGACATTTCGGCTGCAGGGTTCATCCTCATGGGGGCTTTCAGTAGAACAAAACAGCCTATCATTCCTCCTGCCCACAGCCTGACTGAACATCTTTCTCTGCACATAGAGCTAATTATCATAAACTACAGACCACACAGATCAGAGCTCTGTGTGTGTGAACTGACCTCAACTCATGCCAGAGGTCATCTGGAGCATTTGGGGAAGACATGGAAGCCGTTGATGCTCTCAATAAACAACGCAGATTAAGACTTCACAAAGGAAACAAGAACAGCCTCATTAAGTTCAGTCAGTGTGCAACAGGATTTATATGACTTTGTGCTCAAAGGTATTTATGTTTACTGTAATCTGAGATTACTTAAACAAAAGAACTATGGGTTTTAAATTCACTGCCTGTGAAACAATGCATCATAAAAGATTTGTTTAATACTCACATGAATAATAGAAGGTTTATAATGGGCTACTGCATCATTTTTATTATATCTATCTATCTCTCTATCTATCTACACTGTATATATATATATATATATATATATATATATATATATATATATATATATATACACACACACACACACAGTCACTTTATTAGTTTTTAAAAGTTTGTTTATATAATATAGGTATAATATATAACTATACACATATATATACTGTATATAAGAAATACATTTATATATATTCATATTTATATGATTTAAATGTGAATGTATATATTACATATATTACTTTTGCACATATATATTATGCAAACATAAACTTATATTAGAATCGATTTATCAGAATTAATCAATTTGACAGCCCTAATATAAATGCTTTTCCAGGTTTGTAGGTCCTTTTTTCGCACAAGAAAATCATCAAATGTAAAGGTTTAAAGAAAAGGTAAAATACCTGAAACACAGCAGCCAACATAACCTCTTCTTAAAAAACTGTATAGCAAACTTTTTTAAAAATGATCACACATTAAATTCCATAAATTAAATAATTTATTTTTGCTAAATATATTAAAATATTTACACACCGAAACAAGTGGAAGTATGACAGTGTTTGTCAACCTTTGCATCCATTAGCCTGTGCTTCTGACTGTGTGTGTTAGCTGGTTCATATCGGGGCCCTATCTGTGTGCAGTGAGGCCTGCTGCAGAGCCAAACCCCCACTGATGTCCCCTCCCCTGAGTGCCCTCTTCCTTTGAGGAGACCCCCAAACCAGCACACACACAAACTTCTGCTCTTCATGGAATCAGTGTGCTAATCCTTGCCTCTATTGAGCCTAGTTTTCTTCTCACAATTATATTCGCGTACCAATTTCCTTAACCTAAGCTCCTTCCATGTTCCGCCTCCTGTTTATCCTCATTTCTGCCTTCTGTCACTGGACAGCCCTTTCTTTATCATTCTATCTTGCTCTCACCCTCTATTACTCATGATAATGGTCATTATCTAATTACCCGCCAAGGACGGTGCATTCAGGGAAGACAACCTATGACACGCTGGCATAAATGCCAGTTTAAAGCTGAGAATGAAGAGAGAGTGCTGGAAATCCCAGCCTGCAGCAGTCTGACCCCCCTTACCATCGTGATTTATCACTGTGATCTTTTCTGCCAAGCTCCCAGCATGCCCGCTCATCAGGACTAGTGGCAGAGCAGTGGAATGCCCACGTGCTCCCTTAATCAACTTACCAGCTGATTCACTCATGTCCGCCGGCGGAAATATTGAGCGGATTGCAGAGATCAGCAAAAACATGACATTACTCAGGTTAAAAGGAAACTCTGTACCGTTTTCAAGAGCCAAGGACAGCGTAATGCACACTCACTGCAGTAATTTCTTGAAAAGTGTTGAATCTTCATTTAGTGCTTAGGCACGGGAGTATAAATAAGTAGGAATTATAATCAATATTCAGCATATGGTGAGGCGCAGTGTTCCAGAAGAGTGTGTGAGTGTTATTGTGAGTGTGTTCATCAGGCTCGGTTAGCTTGAGCTCCTGCTGTCCCTTTGATCAAGCAAGCGGGTCTGTCAGCCCCCCTACAAGAGCTCATGCTCATTCAGTCTCTGTCTCTCTCTCACTCACACCAATGCATTTCAAATGCTTTAGCTGGATTTACAGTTAAGTAAACATTAAAGGATGACATTGTACGACAAATTATTAAAAGTTAATGTACATTGTGGTAATATAACGACAATGTGAAGCTAAGTTAAGGGTGTGCATTAATTATCAATAATTAAAGTCAGTTATTTTACTTATACCATGATAAGCATGTAAACACATCTTGTGTGTACAACTACCTTCTTAAACCACTGATTTAGCATATTGTTTAGAAAAGAAATCTTTCAATCTGAATGAATTGATTATAGAAACACTAATGACTGGAAAAGTCCAGCATACATCAGCAGAGAAGTGTCTGGCATTTTATGATATGAATGTTATGATATGATATTTTATTTAAAAACATGAAAAAAAAGATATGCATAGATAAATCATTAATAAAAGGATAAATAGCATGTATAAAGTGAATGTGATGATGCAGATGCATTCACCTGTATATGAGGGGAGCTGACCTCACACATTTAGGTGAATCACTTTAGGACCAGTTGATTAATGGTGCTTTCAGGGTGCTTTCACAATAGCACTTTTGGTGCGCACCCGGGTTTGATTGATGTCAGAGTTCGGTTCGTTTGGATGATGTGAACGCTGTCTTCCGTACTCGGATGCGCACCCGTGAACCGTACCCGAGTCCGCTTAAAAACGGTGGTCTGGGGTACGCTTCATGTGAATTCTGGTACGGTTCGCTGCTTATGTGAACGCAATCATACCAAATCGCGGAAGTGAACCACTTTTATTGACAACTTATTTATTTGAAAATGTGTGTTTGTGTGTGTGTTTCACTAACTTTCCTGATGAGCGTGACTGACGCGCTGCAAGCAGAGAGCTGTACATCTAATTTATGTTCGCCTTCAATGTTCTTTAGAGCATTTTCAGTACATTCGTAAGACAGAAGCAAATGCCGTTATGCACTGAAGCTTTATAAACAAAACTAACAGTTCAAAAACATAATAGCCTACATAAAAGTGCAGAGAGTAATGTTATGCATTTGCCGCCTTCTCCTGCGCTGTCGTTACCAAGAAACGGGGTTAACAGCTGCTGGCTTGATGACGCAAGCGAACCGTGGTTCAGACTCAAATATTATAATATGAACACAGTCCAGCAGGGGCAGGGGGAGGGGGGAGCAACCGAACTCGGGTTCGGACCAGGCAAGTGAACCAATTTTAGCACCCTAAAATTAACTGCAAAAAAACTTTTCCGTTATGTCCACCTTTATCAATATATTTTTGGGGGTAATTGTACAGGTGCATCTCAATAAATTAGAATGTCGTGGAAAAGTTTATTTCAGTAATTCAACTCAAATTGTGAAACTCGTGTATTAAATAAATTCTTCCCCATGATTGTGTAGTCTAGTGAACCAAACTGATAGGGCTTTTACACTGGGCTCGTTTGCTGCGGTCCGAGCCCAAGCGCGATTGTTCCCAGTGCCGCCCGCAGCGTTGGTCTGCTTTCACACTCAATAGTTATATCAAACCCAGGTGTGTTTGCAGTCACCTTTCATCGCAAATGCACACGGAAAACGCATGGAAAACACCAAAAAAAAAATTTGTTTGTTATTTTGGTCCTATTATGCACAGTATAATAATTCATTTAAATTATTTAATCTTAATTTATTTAATTTGGACTTTTAGGAGTTTGTGGAATCAACCTCGGCTCTCTTGTGTGTTGAAGAAACAATGATATCGACAGTGTTACGTATGCGCGGGATTCTTTAGTTCCTGAACAAGTGCACACCTGAGTCCGAGTTGCTTCCACATTCACGCGAATCGCGCCACAGTTCAGGAGCAACTGAACTCAGACCACCTTCTCCAGGTAGTCTCGGGATTCGGTACCCCAGTGCGCACCAGGGTCCGATGACAGCATTCACATTAGCGATTTTTCATGCGAATCGTGCCCCGTTCCGCACTAAACTACCAGTGTGAAAGCCCCCTGAGAGACCTTTTTGAAGGCTCAGGAATCCTTTACAGGTGTTTTGAGTTGATTAGCTGATTGGCATGTCACCATATTCTAATTTGTCGAGATTTGTGAATTGGTGGGTTTTTGTTAAATGTGAGCCAAAATCATCACAATTAAAAGAACCAAACACTTAAACTACTTCAGTCTGTGTGCATTGAATTTATTTAATGCAGTTTCACAGTTTGAGTTGAATTACTGAAATAAATAAACTTTCCCACAACATTCTAATTTATTTAGATACACCTGTATATTTTTGCTGGTCTTTCTGAAATGGTGCATCTTGGCGCATACTTACACGTCATCTCTTCTCACAAACTTACTCACATCCTCAACAATAGATCTACTATTTCTACTATTTTGTCACAGTGAACACTGCTCACCAGCTCCTGCTAGAATATTGCTGTCTGATGCTCTAAGGTTATGAGGAATCTGACTCCGCATCTCTAACTTTTCCCGACAGAGATGACTTCACACTGCAGTCCCCAGAACAAGCTCTTCCACTGGCAGGAATATAACAGAAAGGGAGAAAATGCATGAACAATCGATCAGTTTATAAGTGGAAATAATAGATTTTCTCTGAGTGCTTTTTAAAAGCTTACAAACAAACACTCTTTGTCTTTCTTTCCTCATTTCTTTTACCCTTTCTTCTCTTTTACTCCTGCCAATCCCTCATTCCCTCCTCCTGTCTGTTTGCTATTTTTTTTCTCCACATTGGGCTGATCCATTCTTCATCAGCATGCAAAGCAGATGGGTTCCAGCTGTTAACAAGGGATTGAAATGGAAATAAAGGAGAGGAAAAGAGCAGATTACTGTCCTCCAGCACGCGTTTTGGTTAGAGCAATTGGGGAGAAGGGTCAGAAGAAAAGGGGAAGGAAATTAAGGTATTTAATTTAGGTCAGAACTGGACTTAGGCAGGTACCATGCAGGGCACAATGCAAGTAGAAGGGCACTATTTGTGTACTTTAGCTGCACAGTGGAAGAGGTTAAAGAATAAACCGTATTAAAGAATGTTCAGAATGGTAGTTTAAAGGTAATTGGAAGGTCGTGTTGGAATATTAGAGCTAATAGAATGCAGATATTTTGTGGCCTTAGGAAACTCTATTATCCAGCACTCAGTGCCGTATTTTAGTATTCACTCATTTATAACAGAACTAACTGACAGCAAGTACTTAATGTGAAATAAATTACCATATATATTAAATAAAGACTTCATACGAATATATATTAGCTGAGTACAAGATGGCTGAACAATGCACCAAAAAAAAAAAAAAGTATCTAAATTATATTAATTGTATCCTTGGATTTAAATTACAATACAATAAAACAATAATAAAAACTAAACGATATGGTTGTTAATATGCATATTTAGTAAAATTATATTTTAAAAAATAAATAAAAACTAACAACTATGAGATTGCTATAATTCTTTACAATAAAGATAATGTAAAATGAATCAATAAATAAAATAATTTCATAATTATTAAAACCTATTATTCAAATAAATTTGCACATTTAATCAGGTCTGGATTATTATAAAATAATAATTCAAAAGTCAATGCTGGAAATGACACAAACAGAATAAAACATTGTATTGCATTTAAAAGAAAAAGAAAAGAAAATTCAGAAAGCAAGATCTGAGTGGCAGTTATGCTTGCAGGTTGCAGGACACTTTAATGGGCAGAATCTTTGTACCCACCCATCCATCACTCCCATAGGGCAAGGAATAGTAGCAGTGCATTGTTATTCATAAAATACTGTGTGTGCTGTGCTACAGATTTAAAACACGGCCAGACATAAAGCAGCTGTAACAGAAGGGCTTATGATGAAAAATGAAAAAGAGGGTAATTCATATATCAAAAGACAGAGAAGCACGACTCCCCATTACTGCAGAAGAGAAAAGCCTCAGGCAAACACATAATGCAACACTAAATGTCTGTCTGTTACATTTGCGCACCCCTAAAGAAGGTTCAGACCTTTAATCTGCTTCTGAGTATAAAGATGACAATGTGAATGGCACAAAGTGAGAAACAAAGTTATAATCTTTAACCCTGTTTGTTTTGGGGTGTGCAAAATTATTCAGGTTTAAATCCAAATATTACCACTCTTTATCTGTTTGACATGTTTCTTAATTAACTTGTGAAATGAAAGTGAGGTGTCTGCTATCTTACATACTATATTACAGCCTGGCATACTAATAGATCTCAGAGCAATGACATTGTCTCCTTTCTGGAACGCTATCCCAAAATTTCACTGCCCTGACTTTGACTGTAGCATTAGCATTCAATGTGAGCTCTCTCCTGAGCTTTCTCCTTCAAAAGCAAGGGGACAGCCAGTGTTCTGTATCCAGACAGTGGTCTCCATGTCCCACTGTGGCTCTGAACTACCTGGCAGACAAGCTTTAAGACTTAAAAAAAAAAGATCTCAGACCTGGTCCCGGTCTCTTTCTCTCTCTCTGGCTCTGTTCTCCCAGTACTTATGCAGCTCAACTGCATCAACATGCTACCTACAGATTGTAAAAAATAACAGGAAATAGAATGAGAAAAGCAATGATTATTTAAGGTGATAAACTACCCCATTTAAAAACCTGCATCGGTCAACCACTACAGCAATATAGTAAATAGTCAGACTTAACCATCAGATCGAGAATGTGGCCTACACACATACTTCATGTAAAAACCCTCAGCAATGCATCCACCCAATTATCAGGCACTCCTACTTTACAACAGTATGCATGGACTCTGAAGGGGCACGAAGAACCTTGCCCCAAGTCAAAGAAATGTATTATTCCATTCTACACATTGCTAAAGCTGGAGAAGACCATCACACCATCAGCATTGACCATTACAGCATTCAAAAATAATCCATTCCTATCTTTCTAGAGCGTTCATCCGCTCTAATAATCCTAACTCATGCATCATGTGCCTGTTCTGGCTGCTCTCAACAACTGCAGGGATCAGGACTATCATACAAGACTTATTAAATAACTGCAGGTATGTGCATGGCTTATGTTCACATTCCTCGTGACACTGTTCGAGTAAATATTTAATACCGGGATGTTGCAAAATTCATACTCCTGTTCAGAGGAGTGGGATGTTAGATGTGCAGGTGAATGGGAGAGGAATGGGAGAACTGATAGGAGTAAATGAGAGCGGGACTCTGGGACAGACTCTGTTAAGATAAGACCACACATAGTCGGGAGGGATCAGAGCAGCTGAGAGCTTACAGTGAACAGTGGTTTGAGTTGAAAGAAGTGCTGGCAGCCACCGAGGGGGGTCCAGCACAGGTGAGAGAAATACGACGGAAGTAGGAGAGCTGTCTGGTTATCAGTCTGTGTGATTAGATCAGGAGGACTTAGATGGAGACGGATACTACAAACCCCAAACAAGCTAGCGTGTGACTGTTAGGTATTTGGGTGGGAGGGAACAGATTATCCCTCCGAATCTAGATGTTTCTGATAACAGCACAATGCAAGAACACATACTGTGTCACTTTATAACTTAATATATAGAATTCACTTTGTATAGGATTTATCTAGATGTTTCAATAGTTATCTCAGTCAGCCTCACCTTTATGAATGTGTGTGTGTGTGTGTGTGTGTGTGTGTGTGTGTGTGTGTGTTCTGTCTCAGGAGTTTTCAAACATCATGCCAAGGATCTGCTAATATGATAATCTCTTTCAAGGGATCCACTTGCTGAAATAAAGAAAGTATTTATATGTATTGAGATCCATGTATGAGACAAACAGTACGGTCTCACAAAGGCAACATTATTGGAAATTATTTACATTTCATTTGTATTGTCTGGATTTATATTATGCCAAAACAAAATAAAATGTTACTTAAACTTTACAGAAACTTAAACTTCTTAAGCAATATTATGTAAAGTAATATTTACTTATTTTTATATTACTTAATTATTCCTAATAATTCAAATTCAATTGTTAAATTGACAGCCCTACTTTGTTTCTCCGTAATAGTTTTTCTTTAAACTTGACTATGGTCCATTCTTTGACAGATGTTCGACCGTGTCTGGCAAACATATGAACCGAGATCAAGTGCCAAACAGACAGTCAAACACAGTTTCTAACCTGCATCTGTTCTCTGCTTGCCTTTTGCCTTCAAAACAGGTGTTATGTCCAAGAGAGGAGGCCGGGTCATGCGCCAACACAGGCTGGTCTGTCCTGAGACTGTGCCACACACACAGAGAGAAATCACAGACACATTTGCACACACACGGAAGATGAATACACAAAAGCACCAGGACTAACACCACCACCTGCCCCAAACACAAACAGAGCATGATGGGTAAATTAACAAAGACGCCAAGCAGAAGCTGCGAGTGTCAGCGACAGTCTGAAAGAAACGTAACCTTTTTTGTCTGTGAAACGACGCTAAGGTGATTGTACCTGATAACATTTCCAATTGTTCACTAATTTTTAAAAACAGCTATTTTCTACCATTGTATTATCTGAGAGCTTTGTTCTCAAAACAATCTACGTACCTCCAGCCGTCACATACAGAAAGAACGGCAGAGATGTAGATTAAATAACACTCATTATCTTAGTTTCTGTGTGTCACCCAGGCTATTATCGACTCTGTATGTAAGCTTGCTTCACTTGCACTTTAGCCACTATAACTATCCCCCCCCCACCCCCCTTTTTGCTGTGTACGTTCTTTATATTATATTTTTCACATCTACATTGGAAAATAGACAGCACATGCGCAGTTACCGTTTAAACAATGGAGCCCGCACATTTTTAAACTCTCCCGCTACTAAACAGGCACAACGTATTATCTGAGAGCACAATAATTTATACTTAACTTATCTAATGTCATAATTGCAGCAATTATAGATTTTAATCTCCCTTATATACACCCACAGGCTCAGTTATGAAAACAATGCCCTGAAAAAGTTAATAAACGTGAAGTAAAGGCTGCAGGGGATCAGAGTCTATGTCTGCGGTATCGTTGGAGTCTTAGCCGCATTCAGACAGTAACGAGTGAACAAACAGCAACACCTTCTCAGCCAGCATTCTTGACATTCTCCGCTAACACTCAAGGACTTGTTTATCTTTCTCTCTTGCTTCCAAATTACAGGGACAGAGAGAGGGAGGGCTTCAGGTGCTCCAGAACAGCTGGGTAGTTAGAGAGAGAAAAAAAAATATGAAAACTATTATTTCTTGAGAGGTGAGGGGTAAACCAAGCTGCAAACTTTCTCTTGAAACCAACACGGAAGTGACTAAAACTGCAATTCACTGGCTGCTAGAAGCCTCAATCCCATTGACTCCCCATGTTTCCAAATTTACAGCAAAAAAAAAAAGTTTACAACCTGGTACAAATTTTTTTTTTGGTCTATATAGCTAATTTTGCCCTTCGTGACAACTGTGATTGGGTGAACTCATCCGTTTAAATTATATTAAGCCTTAAAGTTCTGCATAATTAAGGGCTCCGCCACTTGAGTGACAGGTGGATTGTTACTGCTGTCACCGCCGTCGAGCTAGGTGGGCGTGGTTTCAGCAACCAGCTCCCGCCTTTTTTGCCCATTTTCGATTATCCGGGAGTGACACTCGGTGACGCGCTGCCAAGATGGCGACGGCCGCCTCCGCCCACTCTTGGCTTCAAAAACGCTCTTCGGAAACCAATGGGTGATGTCATGTCCATGTTTTTATAGTTTATGGGGTAAAAGCAGAAACGCTAGTTATGACGGATTCTGAAGAAGGGAGATTCGGTGCACACACGGGTCATGTATAAATTGGCGTGGAGCTGCATCGTGGAGACAGAGAATAACACAGCTTTGTTTCCCATGGAACATCTGAACACAGTGTGATACAGACAGTACAGTAAACAACACAAAACAGCACTCAAAAAACACAAATCAAACGTGGAACTTCCCCTCTGCATTCACAACGGCGAACGAACAGTTAAACGATTCAATCACATTTTCTGTTTAGCAGGTAGCTATGCCATTAGGTGTAAATTTATGTCGATGCAGCTGAACATCGCAATACATCCAAATATTGATCTTTGCTGCCCTCTGGTGTTTATTAACTGACTTTTGCCACATGCCTTTAACTGTACTATAGTTAACATTTTACCCGTTATTTCTCCGATGCAGGCAATTTCAAAATGGCAATTAGTATTTACGGCACGAGGCAGAAAAGAGAAGGATAACTCCACTAATCAATCGCTTTGGGTTCTTTAACATATTCCAGAACACGGAATTACCAGCTAATGTATAACTGTAGGCTACATACTCTTGAAGTAAAATGTCTAGACTGGAATTTGTCAAGATAAAAATACAACACATTAAGCCAATGGCTTTAGGAGCATTATAGCATTCATTTTTAGCTTTTGTCCCTGACGGAAAGTAATCCACAAAAAATAAAAATGAGACCGAGACAGAGGTTGGTTTCTCACAAAAGTTTATTTTACACTTCAAGATTTCTTGCTTGCAGCGGCAACCTGCAACAGAGCATAAAAAAAGACAAATCAATCATCTCACATTCCCTGCAACATCAGGACAAAATCCTCCAGAAATTAATTCACATTGGGGAAACATTCAGGAGCCTTTCAGGTCCATGACGAGATCTTAGCCAGGAGATTAAATGCAACATTCGATTCTACTCTGACACCGTTTCTGCTCATGCCACCAATGAGAAGCCAAGCACATCAACAGTGCTCTGGAAAGAGTCAGTGCAGACGACACAGCCAAGGCAAGCACAACACAAAATCACGTTAACTCATCTGAATTCAGCTCATTAAGGGGATCAGGCAGAATAAAACGCCGCCATACGGCAGCCCAGCGAGCATGAAATTCAATCGGCTTGTTTACTTCCTCCAGCATCGGATTGGTGCACAGCGGTAGCTCGCAGGAAAAGCGGAGGACCAGCAGAGGAGTAAAAAGGAGATGTGTAAGCATTTCCTTTTTGAAGATAGTACGGTCTAATAAACTAAAACTACATATTAAATCAGAGCTGCTGCAGTTAAATAAAAATGATGCCTTTTAATAAGTGAACAATCAACCTATAACTGTCATATCTGTAACACTATCATCAGGTACTTTCCTCAACGTGTTTTGAGAATGTCCAATTGTTGTCAACCTTAAACACATGTGAATTGTTTTGTCCTTTTTACTTCAAATTGATTACACGTCTAATCCAGGTTTATGTCTTCTCAATGAGGACTCTAAATGCTGTAGAAGTCATTAAAGAGAATGCTGTTTGCTGGTTTAACAGCTGCAAAGATTATAATGTAAAACTTGTTTACTCTGCAGATATGTGCAAAATCATTTTGGATTCATAGCCTCCTTAAGATAGCAATGTGAATATACAACCGCACAAATTAACAAGGCTAAACCTAGTAGCATTGATGCATGGCAATGTTTTGGATTTATAATTTGGGATTATAAAAGGAATGACTATAATTTTTTTTTGTTCCTCTTTCAGACTGTAAATGGCTAATGCCTGTTGCTTCCCCTGCCCTGTGTTTGAGTGGATGTTTTGTTGATCCAAAAACAATAAAAAGTTGAGCACAAAAAGTGAAAGCTTCTTTACAATTCAGTGCTTGATTCTGTCTTGTGCAGCAACAATTTTAATTCCTATGAAATTTGATTACACAAACAACGGTGAACAGCATTATCAAATCTGAGAGCCACCATCTGTTGTATGGTATCTGACTAACTTTAGAAGCCTGACTTTGAGACTAAATCAATAGCACCTTAAAACTTTTTTTTTTTTTTTTTTTTTTACAAAAATCGATGTTACAAATGCTCAAGTTCACAAATACAGACAGCCGGTAACACTTCTTACCTGCCCAGCGATTCTGTCCAGGTCTCTGGTGCCCTGAGGGGTCAGTCTACGCCCACTGGAACACAGCAACAATTGAGAGTTAGTTGAACTCCAAAATAACACTACCTGCAATAATACATCTCACATATAGTCAAAAGCAGTCTACAGACAACTCACCCATTGGGGTCTTTCTCCACCATCTTGAGTCCCTCGAGGGCCTGGAGCACTTTACGGGCAACGTTTTTGGAGCCCACACTGAAGTGAGAGGGGCACACACCATTCCTCTTACGCCCGCCATAGATCTTGGTCATAGAGCCTACACCAACACCTCCACGCAGGTACAGGTGACGCACTGTGGAGGCTGAGAGAGGACAGAGAGAGTCAGGAGAAGAGATTTCTTCAGGGCAGTGGAGGACAACAGGTGACAACATGCCATGAAACGCTTCAGCTTTACTTCTAAAAGAACCAACGCAGGTCTATACAGTACACATGGCATAAAATCTATAATGTCAGTTACTAACTAAAACTCAGCTCTTAATTTTACAGTGTGTCAAATGGGAACGGTTTCAGAGAAAAACATTTTAGTCAGTTTCTCAGCACAGCAGAAACTGCTGATATATTAACAGAACAAGGTTATCAATAATTGAGCCCAATCCTGACACAGTAAAGATTCAAAGACTTAATTTTACAGTTCCCATTGACTTCCATTATAATGTTACAAAATAATACATTTAAGTCAGTGGGAACTGGAGCTGTTTGGTAACCAATATTCTTCCAAATACCTATAGTGTTACACAAGGGGGAAAAGAAATAAGTCAGAGGTTTGGAGCAACATGAAGTTGTGTAAACTTCAACTTTCATTTTTTGGGGGCAAAATATCCCTTTATTATTAAATTACAAAGATATATTATTTCGCTGCATTTTTCACCAATAAGTTTTACTTTAACACTTGATACTGCTGATACATACTTGAACTAGAAGAATGGTTTATAAAAGTCTGTTACTATAGTGCTTACAGCACTGCTTTCCATTTCTGACCCATTTACATCACTCCTTACTGAAAACAACAATAGCATAAGTTTTTACTATGATTTTGAAGTTACCAAGAACCACATCTTGATATCAAGACAAACATACAAATTACAAGTTCTTTATGGACAACACTGACATCTCAATGTGTGCTGCAAACAAAGTCAATTCTTTGCAACAAAACTGGAACCAAAATGGGGACCTATTCCACAGAAATACTGTCTGTAAAACCTTCTTGACAGATGCACACAATTACGCATCCCTGATGAAAGCATAAGTGTGGTGCATGGCTCAACCTAACAAATGCACAGCCAGCATCATTGTTTCACAGTATGAGAGGTTATGCTTAAAGTGCTATTCAGGAAAGTCTTCGTTTCATCCACATGCATTAGCTTTTCTAAAATACACATCACGCTCACCAGCTCTGACGTAGAACCAGTTCTCATCACAGGGAGCCAGCTCTTTATGCTTGGCTAGCTTAACGATGTCAACCCAGTCTGGCACCTTCAGCTTCCCCGACCTGTCAGAACACCGAGGTCCAAAATGAGCTTCAGTACACAAAGCCAGAACTACTTTATCATGGTGTCAAAAGCTTCAAAAATAATATACTCGAATACAAAGACAGTTGAATTTACTTCTTGAGGAAGGCTGCTAGCGCGCGGACAAACTCCTGCTGGTTGACGTCTTTCACGGTTACACCACCGCCTGGCATCTGAAAACCAGAATCAATTTAAGTCACAAAAGTATTTTACAGTTCTTTGTAACAACATCAAGTCACATAAAACATTTAGCAAACTAACATAAGTTATATTTGAGGAAACCTAGAAACTACGTAAAATACAGAACCCAAAACAATTGCCTTATTGTTAAGCCCAAATAGTAACATTCAGTTTTATGCGTTATTCGATGTTAGGATGCATCGTGTTATCAACGCGGCTAATGGCCACGTTTATTCTAACGCGGAAAAAAAAAATACCACTAACGTTAAATTCTAGAGCGTAAAATGCAACAAATTACAAGACTAGCGTTTTAGATCATTTAACGGTTTATTTTAATTACTACTAATAACGCCTCTTTTTGCAGCTAGGTAAAGTGAAACATGTCGAGTAGAGCAGGCCTCAATGCGGCTGCATGGGCGCTGCCATTGAACACCGGGTTTTCATAGCATGCGATCTCATTTTAAATTTAAAAAAAACTATGCGTTTTGTATCATTTTATTGACAGTCCGCTGTTAGAATGAGTACTGATATACATAATAAGATGGTTGTAGGAGCGAAATAGCGGCAAACAATTCTCATAAGTCACGTAATAAGTTAGAAAGATACGGAGTATGGTTTACCTTGCTTGTGGACAGCAAAAAGAAGAGGGACATGCGGGGTTTCCTAGGCGTGTTAACAAGGGGCGAGTCGCGTTTATTATCGCGAGATGTGAACGAGCTTCAGCGATGGACTGGTTTCTGTTCAGCTTCATGTATGGTATTATGCCAAATATACAACTTTTGCTGAATGTTTTATGAACAAAAATATAACAACGATTATGCAAATTTAACAGTTAGGTATAGTTAGTGTTTACTTAGGCACACATGAATAAAAGATATGTTTAAAAGCTTTGTTTTTCATTTATTGAAGTTCAGACAAAGTAGCTATAATTAAATAGTCATGTGCCATATGGTCAAATGCCATAACAATTATTTAAACCATACCATTAATAATCAGTAAAAATAACCACATATAAGTAGTGGTCGAAACGTACAAATATTTCAGGGGGGATGATGTAGTCAGTTTCTTCTTCGGTGGGGTCGGGGTGGGGCCGTGGGGTGAGGCAAATTTTACAGAATGATTTTAATATTTGTTCCAAAAAGTGTTTTATTTAATGAAAAATTATCCTTTTTAAATTAACTATTACTTATAAGCTTTTTTTCTTCTGGTGCCTGAAAATTAGGAATTCTGTTCAATAATTTGCTAAATGTTTTTTTTTTTTTTTTTTGCTGGTAGTGCTGGCCATAGATATACATAATAAAGGCAGCAAGTCCATGTTTTAAAAATCAAATCAAATGATTCGTTCAAAACGGCTGATTCAATTAGAAACGAAACAAATTAAGTCCATCTGAGATCGATCTGAATGGACTGTTGAATTCCTGGCTCACTCGATTCGTTCAAAACTTGACTCATTCAAAGAACCGTGTTGCTATGCACTGTTTTATAAAATTAATTGCACATTTGTTCTAGCAATATAAGAAGATATTCAGAAAAGTACATTGCTTGTGCAAGGAATATAAAAACGGAAAAACCCACACATGTGCGGTGGCCGAGAGAACTCAACGCGCTGCAACTTAAGAAAACACATGTAAATTGAAAAAACACCAGCAAATGAAGAAAACATCTTAATCAGTTTGACAACACAAGTGTTGCAAATCCTAACAACACATGCAAATGAGGAAATGCTGCAAATCCTCACAATGCAAATAACGCTGCAAATCTTCACAACACATGCGAATAATGAAACACTGCAAATCTTCACAACACATGCAAATAACAAACGCGCTGCAAATCCTCAACACATGCAAGTTAAACGAGCTGCAAATCCTCACAACACATGCAAATATTGAAACGAGCTGCAAATCCTCACAACACATGCAAATTAAAGGTCCAGGTTGTAGGGCCTGCCACGAGAGGGCGCACTACCAAAACAATAACTATCACATGGTTTGATGACGCTAACAAGGAGTGTGGATTGATGGGATTTGTTGTGTATTGTTAGTAATCAGCTGGACAAAATATATAACACTAGCCTAGTGGTTTTTGGATATTTTACTGCATATATCTTACAAATTGTACCTTTAAATATCACTAACCAAAACGGAAATGTTTCAAGGAGACCCCAAAAAGTGTCGGACCCAGCTGGGATTTGCTTATTGTACAATGGCTACTGGTTAGTGGAGTTGTTGGTGAGTTTTTTTTTTTTTTTTAAACACCCTGATTGCATGATTCCTTTATCTTTCGGATATTATTAGCCTACATATTACATGATTAACTCTAAAACGTTATTATATAAGATGGCTAACTTTAATATCTTCAACTAAATATAATTTCAAGGTTAATGAAAATAAATTTGCAATGCTTCATTAATTGTTTCTTAATTTGCATGCGCGGATTTGCAGCGCATTTCTTAATTTGCATGGGTTGTGAGGATTTGGAGCGCGTTCCTTGATTTGCATGTGTTGTGAGGATTTGCAACATTGTGTTGTCAAACTGATGAAGATGTTTTCTTCATTTGCTCTTGTTTTTTCAATGTGCATGCGTTTTCTTAATTTGCAGCCCTCTCGGCCCCCGTACACATGGGTATTTTTTTCTTTCATTAATTGCTTGAATTATACAGGCATTTTTTATTTTTTTTTGCAAAGTCATGATATGTCAGCTTTACTATCAACTGTCAATCCGTCACACACACAGCACAATAACATAGTGTCGGGGAATGTCTAATGTAGGCCTAAATTACATTCAAGGAAAAACCATAGGCCTACTTTTTTTCTGTTGTGTTCTTCTTAAAGAAAAATTACTAAAACTGGTTTCCGCTTGTGAGCAGCTTGTTAAAGTAGGCTACCAAGTTCTGATTGGCCAATCACCGCCGTTTTAGTTTGTGAATTATTTTAAGGAATTTAGAGAATTTTTACATTTAATTTGCATGGTTTTAAATAATATGCATATTATTCTAAAGGGCATGGTTTTACCAAGGGGATGCTGCGTGTTTTTTTTTTTTTTTTCAACGGTGGGGAATGCAAAATGGGGTTTCTGAGCCCTGCTGCATATAAGCGTGTACATCTTTTGCCACGTTTATCAGCTGCAGCCTGCATGCAGGTGGGACATTGATCAATTCACCATAATGCCAACCACTGCTTCATCACTTTAGACCATGGGTGCCCAATCCTGTTCCTGGAGTTTTACCTTCCCGCAAAGTTCAGCTCCAGCCCTGATCAAACACACAGGATGGGGCACCCCAGCTTTAGACCTGCTCCTGGAGGGTTAATGTCCTACAGAGAATGACTTCAATACACCTGCCTGAAAGATAAGTTAGTTAGTCTGCTATTAGCTGGTTCAGGTGTGCTTGATTAGGGATGTAAGCTAAACTTTGCGGGACAGTGGCCCCCCAGGCACAGGTTTGGACACCCCTGATATAGCCCTCCTATTCTTGTGACCACTTTTCACATTTACAGGGTTCTCAGAAACAGAAGTCATCATAGTCTGATAAACTTGTAATGTAATTTTTGAGTTCCCATTTGCTGTAATTGCAAAAGACAAATTCCACAATAACACTTGTGACTTTCCAAAAGAGAGCAAAAAATATAGATAGATTACTTTCCGTGTTAATATTTACATTATTTTTTTAAATGATAAAATAAAATAGATTTACTATGTAAATAACCAATGAAACTTCTTCACAATTTATGAAAAAGGCGTATTGTGCACATTTGATATTTAAACTTTTTGGAATACTCGCTATATCATAGATCTTCCACCCTGCCCCAGGGAACCCAGTGTCCTGCAAAGTTTATTTTCGACTTGCTTGTGTATTTTCAACTGAGGCTAAAGAGCTTGCTTAGCTGCTTTATAGACAGACAGTATTTTTCCAATAACAGAAGTTGTAAAATAATCACCTCATATTAATTCTGCTTTGATGCTGCAAGGATAAAAAGCCAAGATAACAGCCCTTCTCATCTGAGATGCCTCAGCAGAAGGGGTGTGCGATATATATCGTCTGCGATAATATCGTAATTGTTGTTTTAAATGGTGTGTGATTTGACATTGACTGTATTTAAAAAAAAACATTCCCTACAGAGTGCACCTAAGCTGCATTATGTGAAGTCTAGACTAGTGCATGTGCGCATTTAGAGTGTGTTCCTTCACTGCATGATTCCTAAAGAATAATTGACCATGTGCAAAGAGCTGCCTCATTCTTATCAGAAACTGAAACAATTTCAACACCGTAAAATAATGATAGCAGAGTTAAAATACTGTTTCATGTTATTAAAGAACATATCATTTTATATGAGTCTGGTAATCCCGGGAAAGTACCCGGACACAACTGTACATACATTTGAATGCTGACAAATAAAAACAATGGTAACTGTTTAGTCAGTTAGGCTAATCTCTTAAACTACATCTTAATGGTATTCTCTATAATCAATGTCTTACCTTCATAATCATGAACACATTTTTAAAACGTATACAATTTTAAATAATTTGTTATCTCTCAAAGTTGTGCAGTAAAATTTACATTATTAAAGGTTCACTTTTCTAATTCATGAATATACATGACAAATTTTGACAAAAACCTGTCTGGGTGAAAAAAAGAAATCTATCATTCCATACACTGCTGAGAACTGAATTAGTTCATGTGCATCAACACCTAAACTCCCAAACAGATAAGCTCTTCTTCTCCCCTTCATTCTTCTTTCTACCCAATCATTCTTGGCGTTTACTTTAGAGATAGAGTCCTGGCCTGCACAAATCGGTGCTGGTGTGTGTATGTCTCAGGCTGTGCATATCTAAAAGTGTGTATGTGAGCTGGAATCTTTATGTGTTCCTGAATGAAATTGATGTAGGCTATATTTATGGCGAGGCTGCCCTTTGAACTGGCCAAATGGAATGGGCAATTTTGCTCACACACTTGAATTGATAAGCACACACTGTACTGAAGGGAGAAGCTGTGGTAAAAATGGTTTATTATTAGGCCTATATATATGTGTTCGCTCTGTCCATCAGCACAATTGAGACCCACTTGACAACATTGGGTGACAGAAGAAACTCTGAGCCGACAGATTCGTATTTATCTTCACATCCAATTATGGTATTTTAACAACTTGTTTCTCTCACCCTTTATTAAATTGTAAATGTGCTGTTTTTTTAATTAACACATTTCCTGTTCTTTTTGTCAGTGGAGGGCAGTGAATCCGCGAGTGTTTGTGTAGCTATCGTTGGGCTCATTGTTGATTAGCCGGAGAAATTAATTGTGCGGAGCGGAGAGTGAAGTGCAGAAGCATTACAATGGGAGCGGAACAATGAGACGACTTCTTACTTTTACACCATTAATTATTTCAACTAATCAATTTGTATAAGTGGGGAAAACAATGAAAGACGAGCAAACTTAGCGGCCCAGCCTGCGCTTGTGAGGAGCACTGGATTAAGAGACTGTGCAATCATTGTTCATTACTATGAAGCACTCGCGGGCTTTCTCCGACCGATTACTGTCAGTCGCTGTTGAAAAGGTCAAACTCATTATGATAAATAGACAGATGGCATATAGAAGCGTTTCGGGGAGATATTTTAACAGTTTTTTTAATCGCAAATATGTATTTTTCATTGTCTGGGCACAAAATGAAATAACCTGTCTGTCAGGGCAGTGAAGCAAGTAGCCTGCCATATACGTGATCTGGATGTCGTAGCGGCTGTTGCTGCATGCGTGACTTTTCAGGCTTTTCCACGCTGTAGTTTGCGATCACATCCGCTGTATGGATGCACTGTCACGACAATCTCATCTAACCTTTTCAATGGAGTGTAAACCACAAAAGCCACAAGGAATCTTGTCTTTTATTCTGTTCCTATATAAATCTCTCGGTCTTCAACCCATGAGTGTGTCAAACATTTATTATTATTATTATTTATTTTTCAGTAGCTAACCATCGGTAATCGTCTGGTGATGAACAAAAAATTGTCATGAGCTGACTATGATATGATATAAACCAGGGGTGTCAAACTCAATTCCTGGAGGGCCAGTGCCTGATTCAACCCTAATCAAACACACACAAAAACAAACCAACAAGTCTTTCAGACTTATTTGAAAGCTACATGGTATACAGGTGCATATAATTCCATTTTAAAAGTTAAACTTGTATATTATATTCACTCATTACACACATGCTGATATATTTCAAATGTTTATTTCCATTAATTTTGATGATTATAACTGATAACTAAGGAAAATCCCAAATTCAGTACCTCAGAAAATTTGAATATTGTGAAAAGGTTCAATATTGAAGACACCTGGTGCCACACTCTAATCAGCTAATTAACTCAAAACACCTGCAAAGGCCTTTAAATGGTCTCTCATTCTAGTTCTGTAGGTTACACAATCATGGGGAAGACTGCTGACTTGACGGTTGTCCAAAAGATGACCATTGACATCTTGCACAAGGAGGGCAAGACACAAAAGGTCATTGAAAAAGAAACTGGCAGTTCACAGAGCTCTGTGTCCAAGCAAATTAATAGAGAGGCGACGGGAAGGAAAATATGTGGTAGAAAAAAAAGAGTACAAGCACTAGGGATAACTGCACCCTGGAGAAGATGGTAAAACAAAACCCATTCAGAAATGTGGGGGAGATTCACAAAGAGTGGACTGCAGCTGGAGTCAGTGCTTCAAGAACTCTACGCACAGATGTATGCAAGACATGGGTTTCAGCTGTCGCATTCCTTGTGTCAAGCCACTCTTGAACAACAGACAGTGTCAGAAGCATCTCGCTTGCATCCCTGTTCTTAATTGGCCAGCAAACTCGCCTGACCTTAACCCCATAGATTATTGTGAAGAAGATGCAATATGCCAGACCCAACAATGCAGAAGAGCTGAAGACCACTATCAGAGCAACCTGGGCTCTCATAACACCTGAGCAGTGGCACAGACTGATCGTATCCATGCCACGCCACATTGCTGCAGTAATTCAGGCAAAACGAGCCCCAACTGATTATTGAGTGCTGTACATGCTCATACTTTTCATTTTCATATTTTTTAGTTGGCCAAGATTTCTAAAAATCCTTTCTTTGAGAGATACTGAATTTAAGATTTTCCTTAGTTGTCAGTTATAATCATCAAAATAAATGAAATAAACATTTGAAATATATCAGTTTGTGTGTGGTGAATGAATATAATATACAAATTTCACTTTTTTAATGGAATTAGTGAAATCAACTTTTGATGATATTCTAATTATATGCACCTGTATACCATGTAGCTTTTAAATAAAATCTGAAAGACTTGTTGGTTTGTGTTTGTGTGTGTTTGATTAGGGTTGAATCAGGCACTGGCCCTCCAGGAATTGAGTTTGACACCCCTGGATTATATCATATCAGGTTAGGAAATAGCTCATGATGATTTTTTTTTTCCATCACCAGACGATTACCGATGGTTAGCTACTGAAAAAACATACAATAATAATAATAAATGTTTGACACACATATGGGTTGAAGACCTAGAGAATTACATAGGAACACAATTAAAGAATGTGTTGAAGCAGGGTTGGAACAAAACTGGAGGGTGTAAAACCGCATGTACTGAATACCACTTAAACAAAATATGGGTTATGCAGAATCCATTAACATAAACTGGAGGGTAGTGATGTAAATTCTACAATATTATCTTTATATTGAATTAATATTACTTAATAACATTATTGATAAATGAATCAACTATATAATTAATGTGAAATATTAATATATGATGTATTTTTATAATAATAATGACCATTAATTAAATAATATTGTTTCATAACAATAACTGTAATTATAATTATTATATAAATTATGCAATTCTAAATATTCAATATTTCTGATAATAATGCTTGTATAATTTTAATCAGTCCAATTAATTAATTCTGATTCTGATCAAAACATTCTAACTGAAGATTGCCTGGAATGTAAAATGACATGACAAATAATGTGTCAATATTAAATGCATTTTTGATCTACATTTCAGTGTCAAATTTACCTGGAGTGCTGACCAGAAGGGACAGTCAGGGGAGTAGAAAACAGAAACCAAACTAGAGAAATCAATTGCTGTTGATATCACTTAAATTACATTTATTCATTCAACATAGACTTTTATCCAAAGCCAATATTTAATTAATTCATATTTAATTCTTATGATTTAATTATATAATTCATATTCAATCTCCCTCTCCTCTCTTTCCTAGGAGATCATGTATTCCATGTGGCTATATTCCCTGATTCATTGTGTAATAGCAGTGCTGGTGATCGAAGTTAGTTTGAAGTTGTGCTTGACTGCTGGTTGTGCTGAAGTTGGGCCAGGAACTAGAAGCTGGAGCACATCTGTGTGGCTGAAGCTTTACCTCGGCTTGGTTGGGATAGTGGGCAGTATTGTGAGCACTCCTGTGTCTGTGCTCTTGAACCTGAGGATCTCCCAGTGCCTGTACACATGTATCGCTATGGTCTCCTGCCCCCTCCTACTCAGGCAGTTTACAATGGGCCTTCTGCTTCTACAAACTCTTAATACACACCTGCAGTACCGCCTGGGGAACAGATGAGCGTGAACATCCTGACCTTGCTTGCTGTGCTTATGTTTGAGAAGTTCAGCAAGTTCTAAGCTATTTGGATTTTTGCATATGTGAAATTATATTATAGACGTGATTCATGCTGACTATAAAATCAGAGTATTGAATTGTGCTGAATATGCTAAATAGTAAAAATTCAGGACGGAGCTTATGTTTCTTTCTGATATGCAGGTTTAGTGACTCGTAGGTGGGTTTTGTGCTCGGTGCTGCTCTGCTGGATAATTTCAGTGATCATCGCCTTCGGCCAGTTCATCATTTCCAACTCTTCTGATACCTGGGGAGCTGCTGAGGATGACAATACAGCTGGACTGGGGATGGATGAATTGCCTGAAGCCAATTATACCACCCCTGCCCTCCCTCCCAAATGTCCCTACCCAGAGGATCGCTCTGTAATCGGGCAGTTCTTGGCTTAGAGAGGTTTTCTGTCCAAGTTCATGGTGGAGGGCAATGAGAACTTCACATATACGGAGATCCACGGCAGTCATTGGGGCATCTGTGCCCCCCAACACCACGCGCACTCTAGTGTTCATGGTGTATGTTTATGCTGTCATTGTGTTTGGTATCCCTTTGTTGGTTCTGTTGGGTGTGTTTTTGGACTTGATGTGTTTCATGCCACAACAGGTTCCTGCAAGCTCTATATTTTCTCAGAAACAAAGCCCAGTGCGATCTTGCTCAATGGCTCTCTCTATTTCTCCACTAGTAATGCTTTGCCTGCCCCTGCACATCACCCACGCTTTGTTACTTTTCGCCCCGAGTGCTGCTAGACCCAGCTGGACCTCTCTGACGGCCTCTGTTCTCTTCCAGATGTATAGCCTATGCCCCCTCTTCTCTTCACCAACACCACTCAGCAGGTAGGCTTTGAGTGCACCTTGTTATCTGCGCCCAACCTGACCTCGAGTGTTATCTCCTCTCGAGTCAAATCTGTGGGGAGTGCTTTCCATTCAGTGGATGATTTCAAACACCCTGGACCGACACTGAAAGGTAAAGTTTCTCCAGAGATGTGAAGAGGTCACATACACCAAAAGTTTTCTGTAGAGTCCTTGCATGGTTTATATGAAATTATATTCAGCAGTTAAGTAAAACTAATCCAATGGCTTTCTGCAGTGTATTTGCATTAGGGTTGATCCATGTCATTTCAGATTGAATTAAAGAAGTGTGTTGCTGCAAAACGATTCTGTTCATACTTTTTTTGTGTTATTTGAAACATAAAACTAAAGCATGAATGGTCATTTTTGAAGTGCCCTGAAATTATTATACACCTACATGTCATGTTTCTCTAATATGTACCCATTTAAATATAGCTAATGACTGTACCCATTAGTTATTTTTTAAATGGGCATGTTTTTTTTATTCTCAATGGTTTCAAACTCTATTGTTATTTGTATTGTATATTTGTTATTTATATGCAAAGCCAATCTAGGCTAATATTATCAAAAGTTTACACCACCCATTTCAATTTGAATGAATTTTCCATTGTATTTTGGACATTTTTCTTACAAAAACATATCGATTCGCTACAGGGGGATTTTGGTCACCCCCCTAAGGTGTGTGAGACACTTCTTTTATGGATGGGCGCATATGAGGGTGAGTAATTTATGGTATGCTTTAAATTTTTTGGTGATCTAACCCTTTAAGATCAAAACACATTTATTTGTATCCTTGGTGTTTTTATGATTGAGGCCCCAATACCAACCATGTCAAAAAAAAGTTTTCACTTTTTACAACTTTAGGGGCCAATTATGAAAATACTTGAACTCAGCAGGGACACTTAACCATTTGGATTAAAAGAAAACAAATTTGTGTATATATCTTCCAATTCCTGCAAGGCTAGCAGTCGTAATTCTTGAGTTATCATACCCTGAACATGGCTTCCCAGATAAAACCTTTTTTTTTTTTTTTTTTTTTGGCAAGGAAATAATGATTTCTTCAGGGGGCTGAAAAATGATCAAATGGTTGCAATATGTATGAAAAAAAAAATCAGACCCAAGTTTCATGCAGCCACCAACAAATAAGCAATCTATAAACAAAACTGGTGCAGAAATAAACCTTTCTGATGTAATGAATCATTAGAAAGCACTTTGTAAATTACTGTTATGTGGCAAAAATGGTCCAATAAATATTCCACTGCTGCCATGTTTAATCCCAGTGATACTCTGATTAACTGTGAAATGATGTAAGCAACAATCTCAGAAGACTGAATAGGCTACATCAAGATGTTTGCATATACATGATTAAATATAGTGGCCTACATTAAAATGTGTCCCATCAATGTTCAAACCCAGTACTAGCTTTTGGTTTGAACTCAATGTTTAATTATAACAACTATAATAGAATATCAAGTGGGAGAGACTGTTTGAATGCTTCGAGATAATTAACCACTCAATAACTCCCAGGGAAAACAGGATTCCATAGCTGTTTTGATTAAATACATACTTCTTATGTGCAGCCTGAATAAAAGCCATTTCACACTAATTGGATTATTCTTTTTGCTCACTTGTGCCAGTGCTGGTGTAAGAAATGACTCCTTTTGTATCTGAATATTTGTGTTGTGATCTCTGTGTCTTCCTATCCCTTCTTGTCGTCTCACCCCAATCTGCCCATTATCCATTCCTCCATCTAATGTTACTTTCACTCAGTTGTCTTTGTATTGTCCTGACTTTGATTTGTCTAGCACCTCTTCCTTTCTTGATTATTGTCTTCAGCTCATTTTCTTGCAAATGCTTTTCTCTCTCGTTAAAGTCTGCACTAACCTCCAAAGCCTTGGCGAATTATTGAGTGAAGCTGGACTATCAAAAAGGGAAAACAAGTAAAAGCTCTCCCTAACCGAGAGCTCATTTGATGGTTTTCTCCACTCGAGAGCCTTTAGCTTCCTGCTGATATGACAATCTTTCATCACTAAAGCAGCTTCAGTCAATTCATCGCACCTGCTCTAGCCCACACGCTCGAGAATGGGGTCATTACAAGGAGCTTGGAAGCTTTAAATCCGTCACGCACAGAATGTAACCATTTATTGTCTTTGGATAAAGGCGGAGTGCGCTGTTTGACCAGCATATGGCTTATTACCCATGGATTTGCCTTTGAGATGCCAGCCAAGCTTTTATAAACAAAATTACAAGAGATTGATTATGTTCAGATGAAGTCTACGGCTGTCATTTTTCATTTGAACTCCACATTTGGAGTTTGTCGGCTCACTGAAGCGTTACTCGCTTTGCAGAAGATCCAAAATAAAAAAACTGATCATGCTTTGTGAAGCATTTATACTTGTACTAAAAGAAGATGATCCTTTTTTAGATGGACAAAGTACACAACTTTGTTACTCGAGTGAAAGTGCAGTTACTACTGGTCAAATACTACTCCACTACAAGTTGAATTTGTAAAGACAGGTTTTTACTTTAGTAAAAGTACGAAACTACATGCTTTTAAAAGTACTTAAGTATCAAAAGTAAAAAGTAAATGCATTGTTTTATTGTCAGCTTGTTGTATACTTACAATACCTAATGCTATTAATGCAACCTACTGAATACACTGACTAGCTTGTATTATCTTTGGAATGAGCTTTTTTGTTACCAAACCTATAGAAACGGAACAATTGAATGAAGATAATCATCTTTAGTTTTTAACACTCCTACAGCTACATTGAACTAATTTTAATACTTGTTTAAAAGTTACTAAGTTCTTTTTCAAAGCGTTAATGAAGGATCTGATATGGTTCATTTTGGGCAAACAAAGCAAACATTGAAAAGAAAACAAATCTTTAGTCTTTTCAGAAAACTGAAACATATTCTCTCAGTATGGTCATGGGTATGCACGTTGTGCCAAAGAATCATCTTTTTTTATTTTGCCATCAACTGATCATTGTTAATAAAATGCTCATAAATCAGTGAACTTCACAATATGTGGCTAGGGTTGGGTTTTGTTTGAGTTATCTATTCCGATTCAGATTCTGCTTATTAATTTAAGTTCTTATCAATTCCCAGTTTGGATTCCAAAGGTGTAAAAAATTGAAGTAAAACATTTTGACCTGTGTGATCATTTAACCTACTTCTTGATCATTTGTTTGCAAAAATAAAAAATAAAAAATAATGTATTTATGTGTATAATGGGAATACCAGAAACTGCCATCGGGAAAGAGACTAAGAATGCCAATGTGTAAAACTAATAGACTGAAGCTTTCATTTGTTCCTGCCTCGATAAAAATGCTGAATTCCACCAAAAATGATGCTCATATAAAATATTAGAGCCTTGTGTTTTGCATTATATGTATTTTAAATATCAGACTCATACATTGTATTTTATTCTATTATTATTATTATTATTATTATTGTCTGTTCAGAGAACAACACATAGGGTCCTAGCACTTTGCCCGAGACAAATTTAACTTCGGGGACAAATAAAGTTTATCCTTATCCTTATGTGTAGTGTTTTAACAATAAAATAATGTTCAGATTTATATACTTTCTTGTTTTTAGCAGCAATTTAATTCACCACATAAATAATTAATGAAATAAATGATTTAAGACAAAAATGTTTTAAAATCTTACCAGTTTATTAGTTGTCTTATCGTCCAATACAGTGCACAAAACAATCATGGCAAAATGGCAGCAGCTGCGTTTGCATGAAATGAGAGCGCGAGTCCCCAATAACAGGATGACAAATAATTGTACAACATTTTAAATCGAGTTTTAATAATTTATTAACTAAACAAATGCAAAGCTTCCACTAAAAAAACGTTCCTAAAAAGAGTACAGCGTCAACTTTAGTTACCCGGATGAGTACCGGTTCTTATTGAGGGATAACGTACCGATGTCGCGACTGATCAATCAGAATTAAGTATTTCACAGAGCCATATAAAGTAAGGGATAATGTACATCCAGCTGGATGTACATTATCCCTTACTTATTACATGGCTACTTGCCACATAAGTAAATAATTAGACGCAAAATATTTGAGTTGAAATATTTGAAAGCAAAGCTTCTGTGAAGACAGCAGTTAGTTAATTTTACAAAGAGTTTTAATGAGTTAAAACACATACGAGTTCACACAGAATAAAAACTATACATTTTCTTTGTCATGTAGATGAAGGTGTAGCCTAGGTCATTTTTATTTACCATATGCCAATCATTATCGTACTGTTTGGCCTAGGTAAGGCATCACATACAGTTCTCTCTTTAAAATCAATGCGGTGAACACACAGATGATCCCACCACACTATAAATATGTGCCTTTTCCGTCTTTTATTATCTTATTTGCCTTTTTACAGCACTCTGTACAGTAGTGCAGACATCCATTCATAGCTACGTGGAAAACGTTAGGCTCAGAAATACTTGGCAACACCGGAAGGTCCTGGCAGATTGCAGGCCGCATTTTCGCAACAACAACGACAACAAAAAAAGAGTTCAGTGAATCTTAAAAATGCACACACTGGAAAAACTTCTACATATAACGAATGTAGTGAAGTTGAAGTAGTTTCCAGAAAAAAATTATACTCAAGTAAAGTACAGATACTCAAAAAGTGTACTTAAGTAGTACTCAAGTAAATGAAGGCTACTGTCCTTAAGGAGCTGCTCAAAGCGAAGCAGCAGGTAAACGCAGTGTGTGCTTTGATTTCCATGTGACAGTTACTGTTAATGACAGGCTTCTTCAGAGCCTCTCCATCAATAGAGTACAAACACATCGATAAATCATCCTCCCCTTGGCTTTTAAACGTAGGACCCACCCCTCCCGGAGTGCTCAGCAAATGACTTCTGACACAATCGTATATTGATTACAGTGGAATAATGGAGGAGTCCTATTTTAAAGCACCTGCTTTCTCTCTTCGATGCCTCTGCTCTTTTGTCAATGGAGTCTTATGATTCATCATCTCAGTCACACAGCTTTCATCTCTGCTGGATGCTTCTGCTAATTAAAATATCCTCTCCTTTCTCCTTGCTGCTTTCCTTCATTGCCACTGATGAAACTTGATTGTGTTGGCTTCACGAAGTCAGAAAATCAGTCTTTACACAAAATTCTTTAAGTATTTTTTATTTTGTCGTGCTTGGTATCTTTTCCCTATAAAGATGTACAGTTAGCTATATAAACAGCGACGCAAAGACTACAAAAATAAACAGGAAGTGAAAGACGAAGAGGAGATGGGCAACTAGAAGAAAAGACACAAAGAGGATCAAGAAGGACAGAAGAGAATGAAAGAGGAGGGAGAAAAGTGGTTACACAGCTGTTTCTACTGGTAAAACTAAAGCATGGGAAGTATACAATTTATAACATTTACAATTATAATAACAGTAAGAATAATAATAGTAACCATAACAACGATCATAATAGTCCAAATTATAATTCATAAAAACAATTAAGACCTCTGATATCTTTTAAAGACCAACGAAATATATATATTTTTTTGAATTTTGATATTTTTTTTTTTTTAAAGATGACGTAACAGTAGTTTGTTCAGTTTTGCAGCTCTAAGCTAATATTCTGTGTTAGTACGATAGCATCGCTTGGTAATGTGCGCAAAAGAAAATTACATTTTTTTTCTTAAAAGAGCCATTTAACTTACTTTGTAGACTTTTTCATACAAATAATGACTTTAGAGATATGTTTCATTGTGTAAGTGTTTTTGTGTTGAGCAATCAAAAAAAAATAAGAAAAAAGAAAAAAAATCATTGAAATTTCTGACATGTTCTCTACAAACTCCCTTCCTGTTTTTTCTCACCCACGTCGAGCAACTCACAATTTCACGTTTCCAGTGACTCTGCGATAATTAAGCCCCTTTTTACAGTTTCAGAGAGAGCGGTCTGCTCCAATTCATTCCTCTCATAAAAGAGAACATGTCTGATCTCTTAATTATTAACAAACAATAGTGGAGAGATAGAGGAGGGGGAGGAAGGAGCATTGGAGAGCGGGAAATAGAGAGTCACCGAGAGAGGATCAAAACTTTTCTTCACAAGTCAACAGGTTTTGGCCAACATGAGCAGATAATGGAGTTGCCAGATGAAAAGCGCAGATGAATACTTTATGAGGACGGCTCTGAGCTCTCAGCGCTGTCATTGGTGGATTTATTGTCTACCAGCTCAGTCTCTGAGGCCCAAATGCTTTGGCAAATGCAGGGAATTAAAATTTGCTCACGTTGGGACATTCAATAGCTCATAAGCTCTTTGCGGCTTCCCACAGTGACGCTGTTTCACCCAGTTATGGATCGGCCTGCTTTGAATGGACACTTTTCTCTCCTGGTCCTACAATTATGGCTAGTTGTCTATTGTACAAGCAAGTAAAAACATAAAGAGTGTGTGTGTGATGGTCTCTTTCAATCATAATCATTATCCTCTCCTCTCGGCTCTTTCGCTCTCCATCCTGCTCCATTATTGTCTCCGTCCTCTCCTTCCCACTCCAGCTTCATATGGCACGATTGTGATTCCCTCTGGTTGTCGTTGTGGTGGTGTGTAGGTCTGTTTGGGAACAGTGTGTGTTGCGGTGTGCACTCTGCAGTGGTCCAGTGTTTCTGAAGAGCCCCACCAGGGCGGCGCTACAGTAGGTACTCCTTCTTGCCCTGGGTGGCATCATTACCATTGAGGAATGCCTCCTGTACCTCACCGTGTTCATCCAACCCACTGGCCTCATGAGTCAAATATGAACCTTTCAAGAAAGACAATTTAACCAGAATTAGGTTCATACTCCATTGCAGGAATTAAAAGTACAGCAGTAACAACATAACATATTAAATCACTTGCTGAGTGCAATGAGATTTATTTTCTATTGAAACAGGACGCTGAAGTGATTGTGTTTTTTGTTGTCTTAATTATTGTCTCTTTCTGTATTGATTTAAATCCAGTAGGAGACAGGGGCTAGTTGATATTTAATTATTAGCATTTAAAATATGCAACAACCCCAATAAAAATATGGTAAGCTGCTTCTACCTGACATTTATGAAAAATGCCTGTGTGGTGGTTTAGACTTTCAGTTCAAATCACAAATTATTATATACTGAATGCGTATTAGTGTGATTTTAGTTCACTTTTTTAATTAACAACATTTATTAACAGCAGAATTCACAAAAAATAAATCAAATTAAAGAGCTGTTTGAAACTATCATAAAAACGCACTGCAAGAGAAAACACATTTGCAATTGGAATTTTGACGAAAAACCCTGAAAATCAAGTTAATTAAAGGGGAGGGGGGTGAAATGCTATTTCATGCATACTGAGTTTTTTACACTGTTAAAGAGTTGGATTCTCATGCTAAACATGGACAAAGTTTCAAAAATTAAGTTGTACGTTTGAAGGAGTATTTTTGTTCCCAAAATACTCCTTCCGGTTTGTCACAAGTTTCGGAAAGTTTTTTTCAAGTATGGCTCTGTGTGACGTTAGATGGAGCGGAATTTCCTTATATGGGTCCTAATGGCACTTCTGCCGGAAGAGCGCACGCTCCTGTAGAGCAGAGCACAGACATTCACTGATCAGAGCGAAAGCGTCGCGAAATGTCACAAAAGGAGTGTGTTTTTGGTTGCCAGGGCCAGACAACCCTGCACAGATTACCAAAAGAGAAACAGCATTAAGGGACCAGTGGATGGAGTTTATTTTTACAGAGCATCAACGGAGTTGTGCAAGTGTTTTTGTTTGTTCCCTGCATTTCGAAGATGCTTGTTTTACAAACAAGGCCCAGTTTGACGACGGATTTGCATATCGTTTATTTCTTAAGGATGATGGAATCCCAACGAAAATGGGTCACGATCGTGTGTTGGAACCGCAGGCGGTGAGTAAAACTGCTTAAAATATATCTGCCTCCTTGTTAGTGCGTCCCTTCACATGCCGGAGACCCGGGTTCGAGCCCCGCTCGGAGCGAGTCGTTGCTGCTGCTGCTGCTGCTCTCGTTCAGTTTCAGCCTCGGGATCTGATTCTGGATCATAAATAAACTGCTGAATCTGACTGTAAGCCATGGTTTGTTTTGGATGATGGTTTTTCCCTCACGGTAATGTCACAGCTTCCAAACGCTCTCAACGCAAAAGCCTACTGGCGCTCGTGATTCTTTAGCTCCGCCCACACGTCACGCCTCCAGCCGGTCGTGTTTTTCCGGGAAAAATCGGTACAGACTATCTTTCTCTTTTTGGACAAGACTTTTTAGAGTTATGAAGGATGCAGTACTACTCTATAGGTACTCAAGATTAACAGGATATTGAGTGAAAACGAGCATTTCACCCCCACTTTAATAAAAAGCATCAGTTAATTAATAACTTGTGTGCTTTTGTAATTTTTATTAGTTTTTAGTTAGTTAGTTGTCAAATCAACATTTAATTTTTTTAAGGCTTCATGTTAATGTTTAGAATTGATTTATTTTCAGCTTTATTTGAATAAACAAAATTATTTTAAATCGTTTCAGTTTTACAAACCCGATTCCAAAAAAGTTGGGACACTGTAATTATGAGTATAATAATAATTTACAAATCTCATAAACTTACATGTATTTACAATAGAATATAGATAACATATCAAATGTTGAAAGTGAGACATTTTGAAATGTCATGCCAAATAATGTCTCATTTTGGATTTCATGAGAGCTAAATTAAATGTACATAAGGAACAGCTGGAGGACCAATTTGCAACTTATTATGTCAATTGGCAACATGATTGGGTATAAAAAGAGTCTCTCAGAGTGGCAGTGTCTCACAGAAGTCAAGATGGGCAGAGGATCACCAATTCCCCCAATGCTCCGGTGAAAAATATTGGAACAATATCAGAAAAGAGAAAAAATGCAAAGAGTTTGGCGTTATCATCATCTACAGTGCATAATATCATCCAAAGATTCAGAGAATCTGGAACAATCTCTGTGCGTAAGGGTCAAGGCCAGAAAATCATACTGGATGTGTGATGTGATCTTCGGGCCCTTAAACAGCACTGCATCACATAAAGGAATACTGTATGGGAAATCACAACATGGGCTCAGGAATACTTCCAGAAAACACTGTCGTTGAACACAATCTGCCATGCCATTCGCTGTTGCTGGCTAAAAGGTAAAAAAAGAAAGCATATGTAAACATGATCCAGAAGGGCAGGCGTTTTCTCTGGGCCAAGGCTCATTTAAAATGGACTGCGGCAAAGTGGAAAACTGTTCTGTGGTCAGACAAATCAAAATTTGAAGTTATTTTTGGAAAACTGGGATGCCATATCATCCGGACTAAAGAGGACAAGGACAACCCAAGTTGTTATCAGCGCTCAGTTCAGAAACGTGCATCTCTGATGGTATGGGGTTACATGAGTGTGTGTGGAATAGGCAGCTTACACATCTGGAAAGGCACCATCAATGCTGAAAGGTATATCCAAGTTCTAGAACAACATATGCTCCCATCCAGACGTCGTCTCTTTCAGGGAAGACCTTGCATTTTCCAACATGACAATGGCAGACCACATACTGCATCAATTACAACATCATGGCTGTGTAGAAGAAGGATTTGGGTACTGAAATGACCAGCCTGCAGTCCAGATCTTTCACCCATAGAAAACATTTGGCGCATCATAAAGAGGAAGATGCAACAAAGAAGACCTAAGACAGCGGAGCAACTGGAAGTCTGTATTAGACAAGAATGGGACAACATTCATTTTCCTAAACTTGAGACAACTTGTCTCCTCAGTCCCCAGACGTTTGCAGACATGCAGTCATAAAAAGAAGAGGGGATACCGCACAGTGGTAAACATGGCCTTGTCCCAACTTTTTTTAGATTCAAAATCATCTTATTGTCCCTTAAAATTATTCATTTTCTCTCTTTAAACTTTTGATATGTCATCTATGTTGTTTTTGAATAAAATATTGCATTTTGAAACTTCCACATCATTGCATTCTGTTTTTATTCATAATTTGTACAGTGTCCCAACTTTTTTGGAATCGGGTTTCTACTTCACAATAACAACACTGCCCCCATGACACCTAGCCCTGGTGCTCCTCCATATAAATTTTTAATCAGATTCTCAGTGTATTCTCATTTGTAAAAGTCAATATAAGTTTTGCATGTTCCCCTCCACCTACACCCGAGTGTGCTCAATCTAAACTGTCCCCTGGGGATTCATGCTGCTCTATTAGATGGCACACATCTAAACATTCTTCATCAAGTTTTTGCCAGTTACAGCTTCTTTTTGCAGGGCCAGCAAAAGTCATCTACTGCAATTGGAGGGGACGTATGCAGATCAACTTTTAATTATTCACAGAATTCAGTAGGAATAATAACCTCTGACATTTTACTGCACACTCAGCGATTTGGTATATTGCGACCTTTTTAATTCACATCATCATTTGAAACAATGGATTTGCGTCTGTGGCTGGGGGACAAATAACTGAAATTACTCGGGCAGAAGTGACTTTGTGGCACCAGCATGACACTGTTTAATTAAAAAAATCTATCTTATGTACGTGCAATTTTGCTTTCCTATATTGCAAGAGGCCGATGGGCCATTAAACATAGTGATGTCGTAGACCGCGCAGGACCAGCACAATGCATCAGAGCTGTAATGTTCCTCTTCCTGTGCCCTAAGATTAATCACTTCCATTCTGCCTTTCCAGCCACCCCAAGGTTAGACAGGATCAACCCTAATGCTCTCTGTCTCTGCGCTGATGGGTGAAATAACCACATCTGACTCTGGTTGGCAGGTGAGCTCGGGTTCCTCCCCACCCCTCTGCCTCCGCCCCAATTTACAGGTGCAGTGATCTTTATTGGAAACGGTAACACACAGAGATTGCCAGAAGTTCTTAAAGAGTTCAGGGACGAGGTAATTAAGTTTTCTTTATAGATGCACCACGATACAATGGCGAAAAAAGGCAATTAAACACAAGGACTTTCTTTCTTTCTCCCTTTTCTCATCTGAACACATTTAAACTTTAACATTCTATGTACCCTCAGGAACACGCACACAAAAAAGAAACACCTACACCAACTATTCTCAACTATTCTCTCCTCCTGATTTTTTTTGCTCATCCATTATATCACCTTAGGGGTGGGCGGCATGATCAAAATCTACAACAGGATCACAGTCATTTATTCCTGTGAAGGCAAAGCTGAATTTCCAGCATCATTATTCCAGTCTTCAGTGTCACATGATCCTTCACAAATCATTCTAATATGCTGACTTGCTGCTTATAAGAAACATTTATTATTATTATCAAAGCTGAAAACAGTTGTGATGATTCAGGAAGGCCATTTTTTAGAAACAGAAATCTTTTATAACAATGAAAATGTCTTTATTGTCTCTTTTGATCAATTGAATGTATCCTTGCTGATTTATAAGTGTTATATATTTATTATAAAGAAAATAAATCAACATATGTAGGAATGGTAGTGCTTATAACTAATATTCAGAATTCTCTGAAACTAATATTCTGCTTGGATTAATGTCAAATAGTAGATATATGAAACATCTGTTCAAACACACTTGAATAAGTTGACGTGGCTTGGAAAATATAAACACTTTAAACCCTACTTTGCATTTCTTGCCTATAATAAACACCCTGTGATAAGTTCATCCTCACATCTCGCTCTGTAGTTATAACATTACTCAATGTTTCTTCCTGGTTGTCGCATGAAAAAAAACTTTGATAAGAATCCACTGCAGTATAAACAGTACAGAACAATCCCAAGAGAATAACATTTCTACCATCAATATTACACAGCCCAATCTTAAACCACCAGTGTTCTTTTTCTAGTTCATGCTAATGCTGGCTCTCACTGCACCAGCAAATACCATCAAACTGGATGAGTGACTGAACCTGGTTGATGTTGATGCAGTGTGAACCAGCCTTTATCTTACTTCCTCCCTCTCCTCAGAAGTTGAGGTGCTGCATGTCTGTGTGTCACCACAGGTTAAGGGTTTTTGTAGAGAGAGGAGGTCACCTTTCTGTCGGACGGAGCACCAGATGGTGACGATGAGCACACAGATGACAGTGAAGACCAGCAGAGCCAGGATGCCCCCGATCACTGCATACGGAACAGCACTGTGCGTTTCCACCACTGCTCCAGGGTCTGAGACACACACACACACACACACACACACACACACACACACACACACAAAGTTTTAGCTTCAGCATTTTAACTAAAAAGAAGTGACCTGTGAAAACAAGGAACTGTGATTAAAGCATCATGTTATTTTATTTCTCTGCATTTTATTAGTTGAAAGAGAATGGCTGCAGAGGAAAGATGCAATCAGAGTCTGTGTGTGAAGTATACAGTGAAGTTTTACCTAAACCGACAGATAGGAAACAGTGAGAGGCAGGCAGACACTCTAAATCAAGGCATGAGGCTGGACAGCACCCTTAAGTATTTAACAACCTGTTTACACTACACAGCAGTGGGGAGAAAAGCAAAATAGGAGACATGGAGACCGGGTGACAGGAAGAACAGAAGAGAGAAAGTGACATGCCAGATGAGAAAAATGCCAAGAAAGAGTGAGGAAGGAAAGTGCTGTATGTTTGCTTGCAGGACAAAAATCAGCAACACCAATAAGGAAAGTTTTCACGAGTGCCTGGAAAAGAAGACAAGCGACCCAATCATAAAGGGATAGTTCAGCAAAAAAAGTTCTTTTTTACCCCCACTTAGTTCCAAACCTGCATGACTTTATTTATGTGGGACAAAACTGAAAGAGCTCATGACCAAGGCTGTTATTTATCATTAGCTACAACAAAAATTCTTAAAAACTTGTTTGTTAATTTAATTAAAGCTGAAAAGATGAAATACCTGAACTAAATGAAAAAAAGATATGTCGCTCTAAAATTAATCATCTTTTTTAAGACTATTAATTTAAAGGTGAAGGGTGTAATAATGTTCTTCTGTGGGTAAGCCAAAGCGACTGCTCCGCCCCCAAACACACGCCATTGGTTGAGCTGATGTTGCCGTGTGGGGCTGGTCAAGATATTCAAACAAACACAATATTTCACCACAGAGCCCCAGTGTTTACATTTTTTCGAGGGAAATAAACCTGCAAATGGATTTACTTACAGTCATTGCTTCACATTAAGCTGGGATAAGAGAAAGTATTTAAACATCAAAAAAATTACACACTTCACCTTCAGCGCAAATGTTTCAGAAACAGCGGGAGAGCTAGAAAGAGGGAGGTCGCCTTTGAACAGGCTGTCGAGTAACATTTCATTAGGAGTCCATTACAGAGATGATGAAAAATTAACACTTCTCCCTGCCTCACGCACACGTTTCAGAGAACTAGCCACCCGGCTCTGAGGAAGTGACATTAAAGAGACCGGAGCATCTCTCGCTTCTACTTGCAGTTGTCTTTCACAGTTTTTATCCCTTCATTTATTGCTGTATACTTGAGACAGGAAACAATTCCATTCAGAAAGAGAAATAGCAAGATGTGTGTGAAGGATAGAGCCAGCAAAAAAGGGTCATAGATTCAATGACTGTGCACTTTGAGGTGCATGAAATGGAAATGTCAGAAAATGCATCTGATATCTTGTGCAGGTCAGGGTGCTGGAGCTGCTGTGTGAGGTTTGTGCAGTGTTGCATGATGCTGATGTCTTGCAGTACAGTGGAGTCTCTTAGTAGTTCTCTCAGGTGGGAGGATCAAGGGCTCCCGTCTGACCGACCTCACATCCCACAACATCATGAATGACAAGCGATGCTGTGTAGAGCCAGGCCTCTTTAAAAGGGTCATTGTGTCTTTTTTTGCTCTCTTTCTTGCTCTCTCTTTCAGCATGTGTTTCTTTATCTGTTCTTACATTCTAATGAAAAAACAAGGCGCAGCAGCTGAGCAGATCCTCTGGAGAGCAGTGCTAGTGCTTCAAATAACAAGGGCACTTGGAAGACAATAGGATTTTGCGCACATGCATCTTAAAGAACATTTATAAACACAAAACATGAATGAGAAGATGAGAAGCTAGGCGATTTAGCAGGAGAAGTACGCTTTGGAGCAGAGCCATCAGGGAGGAATTCGGATATGTTGAGGTGGAAGACAATTAAAAACCTGGATTTGCATTTCCTGAAGGAAATAACAGTGCTTGCAAGCCAGCAAACAGTAACAGTAAAATTTAAGGTAAAGTGATTAACAAAAAAAGCTGTGAAACCAAAGACAGAGACAGGGAAAGACAGAAATTGACAATATAATATGGAATATAGATGAATGAGTAAGCCTAGAGCCCTGCCTTTGTAGCTTGAAGACGCACAGAAGGAACAGATTAAACATGAAGTAGAATGTATAAAAAGACCAAAGCTGCTTCCCAGTTCACCAACCTATACTATACCCCAAAACTGTGTCATTCTGTGAAGAAAAAGTACATGCTTTGGTACATATCACGTCATAAAATTGCATTTCTTAACAGCCAATCTGTTGTATTGTTACACACATCCTGTTAGTGTAAACTGGCCTGTCAATCATCTTGATCTTCCAGTCTTGGGACATGCAGAGAACTCAACCTCATGTGTTTTTCTTTTTAAGTTGTATCATGTATCATTAAAAAGTTCACAATGTTACATTAATTAAACATTGTGACATTATTTAAAATTACATTAAATAAATGTCACGTTAAATGTTGATAATTATCACTCAAACATTTTTATCTTAACTTTATAACCATCATTTGTGTAGTTTTTTAATAACTTTTTTTTTTTAAAAAAACCTTTATTTAACCAGGGAAATAATCACATTGAGATAAATATCTCATTTACAAGTGAGCCCTGGCCAAGGTAGCAGCACACAATATACATAACTACATAAAACAAGTTACACAACACACACATATACAGCAATAAAGCAAGATTAAACGTTAAGAGCAAGTACAGACAGATTTGAATGTTTGGTTGAGATATAACTTGAACTCATTAATTGAAATAAGTACATCAAGTTTCAATGATCTTTGGATCTCATTCCAAGCAGCTGATGCGCTATAAATAAAAGCAGTTTTTCCAAACTCTGTCTTCATTAAAGGAACATTTAAAAGAATATATCTACTTGAACGTAGATTATACCCTTGACTATTAAAAGTAAATAGATAATTCATATATTGAGGAAGATGGCCAACTAATGCCTTATACACAAGTATGAGCCAGTGCTTGTACCTTCTTATATGAAGTGAAGGCCAACCTACCATTTCATACACTGCACAATGGTGAGTGTGATATTTTGTGCAAGTTATAAATCTTAGAGCAGAGTGATAAACAGAATCTAATGATTGTAAGAGAGCTTTAGTGGTATTTCTGTAAAAAACATCTCCATAATCTAAGATAGGTAAGAAGGTAGATTCCACCAACTTTCTCCTGGCTGACTGTGAAAAACATGCACTATTCCGAAAATAAAACCCCAGTTTGTAGTTCTAAAGCAAATCCTCCCCCAGCTTGCAATGGGTAAGAGTGTGCACGGTTTTGCACTCTGAATTTTTACTGGAAGTTGTAGACCATCCAAGTAACTTTGCGATAGTCACTTCAACATACCATGATTAGAGACACACTCATTCTAATTTTAAATACTATTTAGGACAGCTAGTGTGTGAATTGGGATGCAGCACACCGCAGTTTTGTATGCACATATCACAATGACCTCATCTTAATCAGTTACATTTGGAATTCTGAACATTTTGTCAACATAAAGATGTGTTCATGCCATGTTGGAGTTACCATAATTATGGGATTCTGACTTGTACTGTAAGAAACATTCACATCCTCATAGAACTTGTAATTGCAACTTGTTATTTCTTAATTCTGAAAGCTCCAACTTGTACCTGTCATGCAGAATCACACGGAAACATTAAAATGGCAAATTCAGCAGGTAAATGTAGTTATGTAGTTATCTCTTAATATTTCTTATTTCTCTTAAAAATTCCAATTATTGACTAAATGTAAATGCAAGACTAAATGAGAGACACAATTCAGTTTAATGTGGCTAGATCAGAGTAGGACAACTAATACCAAATTTGCTGCTTAATAATCTGAATAAAAGTTTTTTTAATAAGGTATTTGCATTACTACTGTTACTTGTTTTATTTGGGTTTTGTCTGTTGATTCATGTTGCTGTTAATAGAGTTGAAATAGAACACATTATTCCGAGGACATGAAATGAAGTAGAATATCAGGGTTGTCATACAGTAATTACTGTAATTACAACATGGCGTGAATGCACCATAAGTCAATACAACTTAATTACATTTTTAAACAAATATAAACTTCACAATAAACAAAAAGAAATTATAAAGGGCTGACAGCGTTTCACAGCAATAATCAGTGAATGTATTTAACATACCAGTTTTCCAAATCTATAGTGTTTAACAAAATAAACCCCCCCCCTCTAACTTATCATCTAGTAAGTAGTGGGTTTTCAATGTAATATATCATATGAAATTATGAAGAAAATAATTTTCAAAACAAATGGAGCAAGCAGAAATAACTGCAGAAATGTTTGTAGAAGAATGAGAAGAAGATAAGACGTTACTACAACACTCGTGCAAGCACTGTAATAAAACTGTCACTCATTACACAAAGAGGTTAGCCAATCACAGCAGAGGTTGTTTACATAATTCCTAGCGCTACAATAGCAAAGCCAGCCTGATTTATTCTCAGGGATAGAAAGAAATTCAAATGTAGTCATGCAAAACTAAATTATGACTATTTTTGGTGCAATAAACTAACATTAAGCACAACTCAGGAAACAAAGGGAGGTAAAAGGGAAGTGAACAATTGAATAGAGATGAGGTAAGGTGAGGTGATGGAAGAAGGGTTACCTGGGTATTCCTCTTTAAAGGATGGAAGGATGGTGTGAGCGATGGCAGGATGAGAGTTGGGAGGGACAGACACTACAAGGGAATGGATTTACAACAGGGTTATTTACTACCTACTGCAGCTACATACAAGCACATGCAGGGGAAAACACAAGCAAAATGAGGCCTGTCAGTGTGTGAGTGAGTGTACGAGTGTGTGAGCCAGACATAAACCGTGATGTTCATGAATTACACCCCTCTGCCAGGGTCAAGGGTCTGTTTGCGGGTAACATCTCCAGCCAGCAGGGTGCAGCAGTTTCCTGTTCCACTCTTTCATTTCTCGCCACTGCAAAATACTGCAGTTACTGTGCACCCCGGGCTCGCCTCCCTCTCTCTCTCTCACTGTAATCTTCAATCCCTCCATCCCAAAGATCATCAATCTTCCTGCTCTGTTCACCATCCTCCAGACCTCTAATATAAGCACTAGCCTCATCGCTCTTTCTCGCCCCATCTCGTTCCTGATACTGCCTCGCAGCTCTCTCCTCCATCTGCATATGGTTCTACAGCTTTTTATGCAACAAAGCAACACAGTATTCGTTTGTGTATGTGCGTGCGTGGGCTTCAAAACTTGGAGGGATTAAAAGCAGGGTACCAGACCGATCAATAACCAACGCAGATCAATATCCCAAGACCACCATGACTCTTTAGAAAGAGGAAGGCAGCTGATCAACACTCTCATTCCTCTTCTCTCAATATGTCTCATCTTTCCCCTAGGCAAAACAGTTCAGATATTTAAAGGTATAGTCTTTTCCTCAAAAGCAATTCTTCAAGGGGAAATTCTTTTAAAAATGTGAATTCTGTCATCATTTACTCACCCTCATGTCAATCCAAACCTATGTATTGTGACTTTTATACCTTACAACTGAGTTAGTGAGCTGAACTCAATACCTGAAACAATTCCATTTGAAAAAAAAAAAAAAAAACAATAATAATAATTAGACAATTTTGTGAACTTTGTATAAACCAATTCACTGAAAAGTTGTTTGATTTGTTCACAATTATCATTATCATAATGCAAAAAAAAAGAAAAAAGTAATGACAAAGCACTGAATAACAAATTTGATTTGGTGTGTTTCTTGCATAACGAATGAATATCACTTTAGACGGCTTGGAGTACAGCACACAAATTATGTGGATGACTTTTGTTATTTTATGGGGCTTTTGGATCCTTTTAAAGCTTGAACGCTTCAGGCCCAATTTATTGTAATTGCATGGAAAGTGGCAGTCAATTTTTTTTTCCCTTTTGTGCTCTACGGAAGAAAAAGAAAGCAATGCAGGTTTGAAATGACATGTGGGTGAGTAAATAATGACCGAATTTTGGTTTTGGTTGCCATATTCTGTCATTAACATCCTTTCTTATTACATTTCCTGTCCCTCTTTCCTTTCTCATCTCTTTTCAGTGCTCCCACGTTCTCATTCATTACATTTCTCGGTTTTTCCTGCACTTTTCCCAAAACCCATCATTTTAAAGGCGTTTCTTCTTTGCTGCTTCCTGCACATCATTACGGCTCAGGCTGGAAGCTGATAAACATTTCATCACACAGATGTTTGGGTGAGTCACGTCACTAATGTTGCTCTCTGGGTTTTTGGGACTTTTGTGATTTTGTGTGTGGGGTTTTGTGCCACATTATCACACCAAAGAAAGAAAGAGTGGCAGATCTTCAAGTTGTTCTGATGCTCTCTGAATATGGAGTCTGTAAATCCCACAGTCTCTCACCTCTCCCCTCCTTGCTCAAAGGTCAAGCCTCAGTCGTCAACTCGACACTCTCCTCGACTCGCCACGCTTAATATTCCTGTCATGACTATCCAAAGGTAAAAATATGACATTTTCAATTACCATATCCCCTCTTGCTCACGCTTTTTTCTCCTTTTCCTGAGTTTCACTTCATTAATTAACTGCCCATGTTGTTTCTTCCAATTAGAGCCACAGCTCATTACTGTGCTACATTTTTTCCTCTCCTCTGCAAGCAACGTTGGTTCTCCTTATCTCATTCTCCATCCCCCCTTTCACTCATTTCAGTTTCAGTGGCTCTCTGAGGTCATTCAGTTGTAATGGTTTTTATTGGCAGCAGGGTCCATCGTGGCTATGTATTACATAAGCATGTCTACAGGGGACTGTCCTTTGACCGTTTGACCACTGGACAAGCTGCATATGTGCAGGCGAGGAGTACACCTACACATATCCAAATATGCTTTTCTGTGGTGGTACTTTCAGTTAATGACGTTTTCCACCTTTTTGCATTTCTGTAATTTCATTAAAGCATTGTTTAGCATGTTCGAGACATTTTTCTCATAGAGACTTTTGGCTGCTGCCTGCAATGCAGGTGATTTCAGGTTTAACAGATCTTGCGTAGGCTAAACCCAAACCCACGCAGACACATTCTAACAAATATAAAAAGTAGTTACACTTTAAAATGTTTCTTAAGTGGGTTTGGCAAAAAAGTGAGTACTAAATATATATGCAAATATTTCCAGACAGGCAGAGATAAAGTAACACAGACAGGCGTACCTGTTGAGCCATGTGGTAATAAACACGCACTTGCAAATTTCTAAAAAAAAAAAAAACAAGGTCTCCACCTCAGTCCTTTTTTTTTTTTTGTCTTTCCAGACTCATTTTGTCTTTCTCTCACCTTCCTCCAGTTTATAATCATCATTCTGTTCAAATTGGCTGTAATTCCTCATTTTGCACTTCATGGCCACTTTAGACAAACAATAAATCAGTGAGAAAAAGTTTGTTAGTGGGAAGCGGCAGGATATTGAGATCAGGCCTCGTCCGCCCTCTCGTGTCACCGTGACTGCCGACTCATCATCTCAATCCTTCTCCCTCATTCTCTATCAGCCTTCAGCAGTCAGCCTTTTCTCTCGTTTTAGTTGCACTGAGCATGGGATTTCCAGCGGATGAAGCCTAAATACGCTGATACCGCTGAGAGTTAACACCAAATCTTGTTCATTTACTCCCACACAAACACATTAAATGGGAAGGTCGGTGTTCTGTGTAGGAGAGCAACGAAAGAAAGAAAAAGGAAGGAAGGAAGGAAGACTGGATGAAGGGAGGGCAGGTAGGAAGAAAGGAAGAAAGGAAGGATAGAAGAAACAAAGAAAAAAAGAAAATAGAAGGGGTGGAAAAGGCTTGAAAGAAGACAGGAAGGAAAGAACAAATAAAAGATAAAAGGAAGGAACGAAGGAAAAAATAAGGAAGAATGTAAGGAGAAGGGAATTGAAGAAAGGAAAGAATAAAAGATGTAACTAAAGGAAATAGAATATGAATATGAAGGGAAAAAAATGGAAGGATAAAAAGTAGAGTTGTTCCGATTCCGATACTAGTATCGGAAATATCTCCGATACCACAACAAATTCTGGCATCGGCATCGGCGAGTACATGAACCCATATACCGATCCGATACCATTTTCTTAAAAAAGACCTAGTTATGACCGCAAGCTTTGCCTAACCGCTGCACGGTTCTTCTTCGCTGCTCAAAATGCATTGAAAACACAGGAAGTTGTGCTGTGTTGCCACAAGCAACCCCTGTTTAGAGCAGCGAAGAAGAAATGAAAACGCGTTAGCAGCCCTTATCTATATATGACTGGATCACTCATCACATTCTAAACTGCCAAAAGACAGTGAAGCCGCTTCTATATTATAGATCAGTGGTTAGCAGTATGTCTCTGTAGTACCGGTAGTTACAGACTCTCAAGTATATTCAGTACCGGCAGCTGCGTTCAGTCGCTTCCGTGTAAGTCAAAGCGCAGGGCTCCAGACAGTAGCCGAATATATACTAGTGTCTGTGAATATTAAACTGCAAAATACTATTTAAATATTACTCCCGCAAAATCTACATCTCTGTGGGTGACTGGCACAGATGCGCGAGAGCTCGCTGTTTTGTAGTCTCTGCTGTGTGTCATGAGGACATGAACGCATAAACCGTCACTTCATGAGAATTTACCGTTTCATTTGAGAATACTGTCATATCATAAACACAGACACTCAAAGATCTTCATGGCAGCCCATTAAAATAAATGTTTGGTTTACATGAGTAAATTGACAATATATAAAGCTACTGTTGTAGCCTACAGTAATAATAATACATCTCTATAATAATAATAATTATGCCTAGATGGTTGCTTGTTTTTTACTTGTTTTTTACTTGTTAGAGATTATCTGATTAATAGATCTTTTTTTATATTCCTAGACTTATTTGTTGCAGTTTTTTTATACAGTTATATTGTAAAACTTAAATACCTTTTTTAGTTTGCGGTGTTAGATTTTTGGCTGCATTTGAAGTTCTTTTTTGCATAAGAAAATAAATAATACTGTCAAATTCATGTTAGATAATAAAAATACTGTAATAAATACAGTAGTTCACCATGTATTTGTTCATGTTTTATTGAGGGATCTGTCTGAAGCACACCATAAAAAAATTCTAGCAATTTACACAGGGCTAGTAGTATATACAGCTGTATATACAGATATACACCCAGGTATCGGATCAGTACTCGGTATCGGCCGATACCCTGAGCCCAGGTATCGGAATCGGTATCGGGAAGAGAAAAAGGGTATCGGAACATCTCTAATAAAAAGGGGGAAAGAAGAGGTGGATCAAGGGAAGTATTAAACCTAAGGAAGGAAATGAGACATGAATGAAGGAGGGAAGGATGAAAAGAAGGAAGGAAGGAAAGAAAAAATGGAGGAAGAATTTATGAATAGAAGGAAGACAGAAATAGAATAGAGGGAAAGGAGAAAAATAAAGGAAGGAACAAAGAAATTAATAAAGTAAGGAAGAAAAGAAAAACTGGAAAGGTGGATGAAAATAAGAAACAAGGGGAGGAAATGAAGGAAGATCAAAGAAACTAAGGAAGAACAGAAGGAGGGAACTAATAAAAGGGACAAGAAACCAGGAAGAAAGGATGGATGGAATGAATAAAGGAAGAAAAGAATGAAGAAGTAAAAGAGGGAGGAAAGAATGCAAGGAGGAAGGAAGGAAGAGTAAACAAGCAGAGAAAGGGATTCCTAGGACATTTTCTAAAGTGCAGAGGTGTTTCAAAGCTAAGAGGCTCACCTACACAGAACCGCCGATAGAACGAGCAGAAGAGAGAGGGAGCGAGGGATAGAAGCGGGATGAAAGATGACATTCCCACCCACCTGCGCTCTCCGAGCTGCCTCGTTAAGGTGCGTGTTTGATGGCTGTCGTTACCATGCAAAAAAAGGAGGAGGAAAAAGAAAGGAGGAAGGCCCCAGGGGATCTAATTTCTTGCACTATTTCAAAAAATACATCACACATCCTGCGGGTCTACAAACACAGCTGGAAGATGCAGTACCCTGCACAGCCACAGGGGGCAGACCTGGCCGAGATAGGGAGGACAAAAAATACACACACACAGTGGTGGGAGAACAAGACTACTGTCGCATTCAAAACCTCTGTAGCTATAAAGAACCCACGCTGTTCTTGAATGGAAAAGAAAGTGTAGTTCAGGGAAGTGTGTCCGTGTATATACATATGGAATTGTTTTGTAATTCCGAGAAGTGTGAAAGCAGGTTTCGTACAAAAGCCTACAGATTTTGCCATGCAAAAATCTGGACTGTGCTGAGTAGTAAAGGGTAATGTCATGTGACCAGGGACATTCGTTCTCTTACCATACACCAGCAGTGTGTAGTGGTCGGCTGCGCGGCCGTAATTATTATGGGCCTGACAGAGGTAGGTGCCGTTGTGTGATTGGCTGAGGCGAGACATTTGGAGAATGTTGCCCATTTTCTCCGCCCTCTCAGGAAGAGTGTCGTTCACTCGTGACCACTGGATGTCACGTGGTCTAGAAGACAACAAAGAAACACATTAAGCAATCAAGAAATTATCAAAGGACCAAGGCATTAAAAGAATTTTAACAAACAAATCTTCTCAAAATAATTAGGCACCAGGGACTAAAGACAATAGAAATCAGATAATATAAAAAAGATCAAAAAGAGATAAAAGGATTTGGGGGAGGGAAAAAAACATTTCTTAATCAGTATTTTTGTTGGGTAAAAAAATTAATCAGCCTTAAAGCAAATAATTTATATAAGTGTCTATTTTTCTGAAATAAAGTTGTTATTTGGGTAAGATAAGATTTGTTTTCAGAGAGTATGTTAAATTAATTAATTATTGTTCATTATATTTATAAACCCCACTGAATTATTTTATTTATTTTATCTCTGCCGATCTTCTGAAATATGCATCTAATGGACATATTTTTAACCCATCCTCAGGGAGAGGATTTATGAATGCATTAAAGTGATGCAACTGACACCTTTTGGTCACATGACAACAACAACGTGATGAAGTACATCTGGATTACATTCATACTTCACACATTAAAACAATGACTTTATAATGGTTGCAAATTAATTACTCTTTCAAAAAAAGTACCTACTCAAAAGTATTTAGTTTTGGATATAGCCATTCCCTTATCTCTTTCCTAAATGTTTTTGAATGAATCAGTTGAAAGAATGAATCAATGACTCACTCATAAAGAGCCATTTGTTTCATATGTGAATGAAAACACATACATGGGGCAAAGACAAAGGGGGTTTTCAAGCATCAAAAAAATTACAGTTACAGTTTCCACAGAAGTAAAATGTTATGTTATGTATGTTTAATTAATTATTAATTTAACCAAGGTTTTAATTATCAGCTGCTTCAAAATGCATGCTATTAACAAAACCATTGCTGAAACTTTTGCAGTTGGCCAATTGTACAAATAAAAACAACATAATTACATAAACAGTGAATGTATAAGGGAAATGACGTATGACAAAAGAGCATGAAAGGAGGGGATTACACACACACACACACACGTTGGTATAGGTGGTTTATGTTTTTAAAGCCTTCTGAATTATGAGGACACAGGAAATGTCCTCATAAACCACCTTTACATTGTAATACCTATGTCATACCTATTTCATTTGAGTCCTCATAAAACACCCAAACTGGTGCACGCGCACACACACACACACACACACACACACACACACACACACATGTTGGTATAGGTGGTTTATGTTTTTAAAGCCTTTTGAATTACGAGGACACAGGAAATGTCCTCATAAACCACCCAAACCCACACACACACACACACATACACAAACACAAACAGCTGCGAGGTGATCCACAGCAGCAGGAGATACGTGGAAACTGTAGGGCAAAAAGCCTAAGGCTTCAGTTCTGAGCCCACCGCCTGTGAAACGCCTCATCCCTCATCCACCCTGGCCGGAAGACAAGTCTACGTCATCACCGTAATCCCACAGGACACGTTTAATTACAGCCCTCACAGGATTCAGCGTACAGCACCACACGCACATGCTCTCAGATACATACTATATGAGCACAAATGCCGAGGACGAGCCAGACAGAGTGCTGAGGAATAATAAACACACCCCTCCAACAAATGCAGACTGTGTTTAATTGGTGATTAATGTCGGATGAACATGATCGTAATGGCTTTATAACCAAGCAGCACGACGCAGTGTACTGTGAGTTCAGTTACTGTAGAACAGCATCTTGATCCATCTCTCATCCCTCCCATCAATACTCTCATTTATCTCAACCTATCCAGAGAGCGCTCCCTCTGTGGGTGGGCAGTCTATTCTCATTTCTCATCCCCGCATTCTGTAATCCTCAAACATGCCCCTACAATTAAACATTTACATATTGCAGACTCTCTTTCCCCCACCGTATAAATCACGTAGCCTTTCATTTCTCTTTCCTAGCTGAAACCCCTCTAAGCCCATCTTTCTTTCCTTCCCTCACTCTGTCATTTCCCATTTCAGCGTAAAATGAGTGGCAGCTCATGCGTCCTCTCTATCTCTCCATCTTTCATTTCTGTAGCGGTCCCTTACGAAGCTCTGGAGAGGTTTAATGGCTTTCTGCTCACAGCTTCTTAGAGAGAAGAGGCTCAGTGACCACGGGTGAGCCGCAGGAAAAAAAGATAGACTGAGACAAACATGCCTTCTGAAGGAAGAAAGAGTCTGTGCTCACTGTGACACTGCTGAGGTTGACAGAGGGACACTTTCTCCTTCAATATAAGATGTTTAGTGAGGTCCGAGAGAAATATCAAAGAGGAAAACTCTGAAACTTCATTCCACATTTACCAAAATTGGCAGAAAAAACTGGTGAAGAATTGTTTTTCATTATGATGTTAATTGAAGTCTTTTTAATTGTTCAATTTAAGCTGTTTTATCTTATTGTGTAATGTTATTATTTTTATTATAACCATGACCACCAGTACTGCCATATAATGTTTTTATTAAACACAAAATTACATTTGTTTTATAGGATGTTATAAATAAATATTAATAATAATGAATACTGTATTTTTATTACTTTCCCACTAGTTAATAAAATATAGTATTTGTTTTATATTACTTATAAATAAAGGTAGTAATTGTACAATTAGTTTCATCTTGTTTTATTTCATTACATACTGTTATTATTTTTTGTTACCTCAACCTTTACTCCAAAATGATTGATTTTTAAATAAATAAAGGTAGTTATAATTGTTATAAAATAATAATATACAATAAATGTTTATTTAACTTTTCCAGTTACTGCTTTTATTGTGTACTTTGAAATTGAAACTGAAGGGGAAATAATTAGAGAGAGAGAGAGAGAGAGAGAGAGAGATGGAAGGAGGAACAGAGGACGGAGTCAAGGCAGAATCATCTTTGTTCTGTGCCATTATACTTTATTGAACCTGGATTGTGATGATCCTCTTTAAGCATTTTGGAGTGTTAGAAGATAAAAGCTGTTCTTGTGGGACCAGTTCAGATGATTCGTTTTAAAGCACATGTTGAAACAGAAATGCACACGCATTTTCATATCCATCAAAATCTCCTACATGCAACCTGACAGATCTGTTTCCACAGAAAAGCACACACGCTCTTGTAAACTCACAGTGGGTTGCCGGTAACGGAGCAGGTGAGACTGAGGGAGTCTCCCTCTCGGAGGATGCCCTGAGGGGGAATGATTTTCACCGTAGGAGCAACTGCAGAGATAAAGAGAAGGATAGAGAGAGGGAATAAAACAGGAAAAAAGCTCTGTCACAAAGTCTAGTCAACACATGCTGTGTTCAGTTGCAGTATCCTGACTAAAATGGAACCTCATAAATTACTGCTTTGAAAAAAATAGTAAATGTTGCTCTGGACCCCCCATTTTATTTTAATACAGCTAATGTGAATAATAATAATAAAATAATAAACACATGATTTCAGTTTTTTTCTTAAATAAATGTTGTATTATGTCAAGTCTAATTGTGATCTTTTTTATTATTCCCTTATTGAATGGGATCTCGCACTGCGTCCCCTAGAGGACACTTTGGCATTCCCAGCCGAAGAGTAACCTGAGACGTTCCCTTATCAAATGGTTCCCTGAGAAGGGGAACTCGCACTTGTGTCCCCTAGAGGACCCAACGCAGTGCGAGTTCCCCTTCTCAGGGAACCATGGTTACATGAGTAACCTGAGACATTCCCTTATCAAATGGGAACTCGCACTGCGTTGGGTCCTCTAGGGGACACAAGTGAGAGCTCCCCTTCTTAGGGAACGATGGTTACATGAGTAACCTGAGACATTCCCTTATCAAATGGGAATTCGCACTGCGTCCCCTAGAGGACACTTTGGGGAACACCAAAGTGTCCTCTATGGGATGCAGTGTCTTGTTCCCCTTCTCGGGGGAACCATGGTCACATGAGTAAGCTGAGATGTCTTCAGCTATTTTTATTAACTATTATTCAAAAGTTTGGGGTACTTAAAAAAAAAAAAAAAAAAAAATATAAATACAATAAAAAAAATAAAAAAAAAGCTATCATGCATGGCTGTAGAACAGGACCTCTTCATTTTAATGATGACTTCATGTATGATGGCAGTAGCAGAATGGATTTGGAAGGGTAAAAAATCATCTTGGCCACCAATATTCAAGAAAATGCCACCAAACCCATTAGAAAGCACTTCATATTGGAACTGGACAATGACACAAAACACCCTGCCAGTTCATATATATATATATATATATATATATATATATATATATATATATATATATATATATATATATATATATATATATATATAATTAAAAAAAATTACATATCAATGTTAATAATATTTGACAATATTACCATTTTTCCTGTATTTTGGATGAATACAGCCTGGGAGAAGTTTATGCTTCGTTCAAAAAAGTTCCAAACTTGAATGATGTTTTAATACTGTTTAGAATTGAATTAACTTTTATAATCAAAATTGAATTAATTGAATTAACTTTTATAATCCAAATTTTGCATTAAAGTGTTCTTGAAGTGTTGCCTATGGATGCAGCTCACTAGGTTTTGGAACAGAGCAACACATTTCTAGTAGGTGTCTGATTTAAACTCACTGTGAGAACAAACAATTCATCTGAACTTGATTGTCTTTTTAGAGAGTAAAGCCCTTCAGATTTTACGTGAGAGGTCCTCGCATAAAGTAAATATTAGACATGTTTTCTCTCCATCTCTCCACAGTATTACATTTCGAGTGTATCTGTTTATACTGTGGTGTGATGTTTAATGGGATGCTGTTGTCTTCTCGTCCTTTATCATCGCAGGCAAGATGTAACACAAACAAACAAACCTCGTTAGAAGCTTGCCAAGTGAACATGTTAAAACAGATGGGGCTTCAGCGAGCTAACAACAAGCGTTAATCAGTCTAATATGGCGGTAGTCATGGAAATGTGACAGCATTGGTGGCTCACAGTGAACGTCCAGGCTGTAGTGACGAACTCGCTTCTGCCCCACGAGTGCCGGGTGAGACGCCTCACAGCTCAGCGCCGCTCCGTTATCTTTCCTCTCCACAGGGATACGGATAGTGTTGGAAACACTCACAGTCTTGCCGTTCTCCTGCTGAGAGATCACACCTAAATGAAGAGAGAGGGATGGAAGGAGGGAAAGGGAGTCAGTTTGCTCAAATTATAACAATGTGTGTTCACATTTCAGCCAGACGTTATTTGCATGCCTTTCGTACAAAGGATTGCACACTTGCCCTCATTACTTCAAACAGTATGAATCGGACGCACTGAGCAATACAACTCACTTCAGATTGATTTCACAACTACAGAAGAGGCTCTATAATCCTTCTGAGACTATTAAGTTTTAATTTGATGATAAAAAAAAAATGAAATGACAAGGGGCAAGTAAAGGGCAGTAATTGGATGATGAAACAGACAGAGGGAAGTTAAGTCGATAGAGAGTGAGGTCAAACAGAGTTTACCGATTTATGAAAATTATTTATTATTATTACAATAATTATGGGCGTTCAACTCTGGTCTTTGCCAAACTCGTATTTACCAGACAGTACCAATAACCTGACTATTGCAACGCCATATAAAAACAATCAGAATGACAGTGGCAAAAAATAATGATCTTTACCCATTTTCTGATTTGTCATTTTATACTTGCTTTGTGTTTCATTTTGAATCTTGTATTTTGAACAATGCAGCAATCACGTACAGTGCTGTCATCAATATCAAAAATAGATCCGCTTTTGTGTTACGTGTACTGCTGAGTTTGAAGACGTATATTGATCAAGTTTGTTTGTAATTTAAACATTGTAACTGTTTTGATTTGAAATGTTAAAAATGTACACTATACTTTTCAAAGGTTTGGGGTCAGTAGGATATATATATATATATATATATATATATATATATATATATATATATATATATATATATATATATATATATATATATATATATTACATTTTCTATGAAGCCTATATTATTAATACATTATAAAAGTATTCTTAAGGCATTATAATGAAATGTAAATATAATATGTTGTATCATCTCATTTAAACAGTTTTAATGCATTATAATATTTACTTACAGCTTTTAAGATTATGACAATTTATAATACACAATTCATCCACTTCACTTGCAATGGATATCTGATCAGATGAATGTGTTATATGATTTTAACTATATTTATTGTAATATCAATAAGATATTGTACATTTTTAAAATAAATACGGTCAAGATATGAGACTTACAATCCATTACAAATTAAGTGGATTTAACATGGCATTTATTGCATGTTATAAATAATCATACTTTCATACTTTTTAAATAATAATAATATTTAATAATATTGCTGTTTTTACTGTATTTTTGATCAAATAATCAAAAGCATACAGACTTCTTTCCAAAACATTAACCCCAGATTACTAAATGCTGTAAAAGTACTGTTTAGTATTGCATTCACTAAACTGAACAATTTATAGTGTTATTCAATCTCAGAGTTACCACCTCACAATAAAATGACATAAACGCCACATTGGTGTAACCGCGCAGGCCAGTTTATTTTTTATTTTTTATGTTTGTGTCACTCTGCTTGTCTGTGTTAATGGCGTTCCAGGCTATAATATGCAAGTGGCTCTGTAGAGTTGTGTCATTTTTCCAGACAGGTTGTTAGCCTGTGCGCTACTTTGTAAATGAACAGCAAATTTTGTCTGAAACGCTACCTGACATAAACTTGATTATATAACTCTTACTTGTGTGATATTGCTTAAATAACCTTGATCAGGCAGACATTTAAATCATTTTTACTGAAGCGGAACAGCAGTGGGCTCAGAAATCTAAAGTCAAACTGAGCTCACAACTTTATATTCCAACAACACTGATAGCACGCCAAGCCTCCAATCTCACCCTGCACTTTTCTTGCCTCTTTTTATCATGTCTCTGTGTCTCTGTCATTTTCTTTCTCCATGTTTTTTTCCCCTTTTGGAGCCCAAAAAAGGATAGCTAATACAAACAGATAGAGCAATTCTGAAAAAAAGGGGAGAGAGAACAGGAAAATGAGAGGCAGAGTTGACAGAGAAGGAGGAAAGCCACAGATTGGGGCCGCACCTGGATCCATTTCTGGTGTGTGTGGGGGCGTATGTGACAAAAAAACCTTCATCTGCACACATCCAAAGAGACCCAGATGGACAGATGCATTTGAAATTCGATAGAGCGACTTAAAGCAATAGAGGGGAAAATGTGCCAATGAGCAAACACAAAAGAGTGAGGTGCAAAGCGTATCTTCCTGGCTGTCAGAGATTAAAATGCATGACATTTACTGTGAAGACAGAGAGTCTGACAAAGAGACAAAGCAAATATGCACACATGTGAAGGATTTTGAAGAAAAGCTGACTTTGTATATGTGCTTATATGTGTCTTTAATGTTTGTATAGTATGTAAATATGGCTGCATTGAATGTGAAATTACTTTGTGACTTTCGAATTGAACTCACCTGCGATTTCTCGGCGGTCTCGAAACCAGCGCAGTGTGGCTGGTGGTTTGCTCCGTGGGGACATGCATGTGAGTTCCACCTCTCCGCCCTCCACTGCCTCTGTCTTCACCTCCACTGTAGGGACCTCCGGGGGCACCACCACCGACAGCGTCGCCACCTGGTGGTGTGTGTCATCGGTGTAGAGCTGGCAGAAGTAGCCGCCCTCGTCAGATACACTTACATTAGTCAACGTGATCCGCACCAGGCGCGGCGTGAAAAGAACCATCTGAAAACGGTCGTCTTTCAGTGCTAGAAGAGAGAGAGAGTGTAAGGATAAGTATGGATAAAGGAACCTGCAAGTTCAAATTAAATTAAAATTGAGCCTATTTGCTTTCTATGCATCCTTTTAGACTTATTTTGAGCAATTTCACTGGTGCGTGTTATTGCAAACAAGAAAATGTGTCTTTTTAATTTTTAATCAAAATGGAATGACTTTCTCTTTCCCTGAAATGACTTCCCTTTTCCACTGACGTCCAAATAGGCATTTAGGCATTGTTTTAGCAATCCTATTTGTAGTTTTCCTTCATTCTGGTTTATAACGCTGCCTTTTCAAAATAATTAAAATCAAGACTCACTACATAAGTAAAATGGGTTGTGGCTGGCAATTCACACTAACTTAAAGCAACAAAAGTAATCAAAAGTGACAGTAAAGAGTCAGACATTATACAATGATATTAGAATGATTTCTGAAGGATCATCTGACACTGAAAATTCAGCTTTGTCATCACAGGAATAAATTATATTTTAAAATATACTATAAAAGAAAACAGTTATTTTAAATTGTAATAATATTACACATTTGGACTGTTTTTGCTGTCTTTTTAATTCAATAAATGCAGCCTTTGTAAGCATAAGAGATTTAATTCATAAACATTAAACATTTTGTCCGGACTGTAAAACTTGATTACAGTTATGTGCAATTTACATGTTCATCCATGCCTAAATACTGCTATTTTCAATTGTTTAGTTGTCAGGAAAAAAAAAAAATGTAGATCCCGATTGTGTAAGTAAATAAATATATAAATACCTCTTTGTCTTATAAGGGTTGTAAATAATTTGATATTAAAATAAAATAGTATTACATTTTAAATCACAAATCAGTGAATTAGCTTGTTGTTTTGCTAGCTACTATCAAAAGGGAAGCTTGTAGCTGGACTACTTTTAATTAGTAGTAGTTTGTTGTTTGCAAGTTACAGTTTCAAATTAACTCCTCCAACTCAAGAAAAATCACACAATAAAGATCAAAAGACTAGACATTAAAAGGAGAAGATGAAACGAAGAAGAAAACAAATGACGAGAGTTTTTAACTAGAATCTCTCACAGAACAACACAAATACTGAGGGGAAGCCGAAAACAGAAGCATCGAGAACTAGTATTGAAAATGATTTGCACTTTGAAACCAAGGTGAGAGAAAAATCAATTGTCAGAAGATAATAATAATAATAACAAATAATGATGCTTGTTACAAAGGCTGGATGGGCCTTTTTGGGATAAGATTCACACAAACACGTTTTGTATTGACTGGCACTAAATCTCCTTTTCTCCCTTCTTCCTTTTAGTGCTCTTTGTCTGTGTCCGACTGTGCTCTGGAAATGTGACAATCCCAGATAGCAGCTCAACACACTGGATCCATAAGATGATTATTGATCTGAATGAACCCAGACAACACCTGGCTGTATTTATCTGTGTAATGTTGGAAACTGAATAAACAAGCAAACAAGTGATTGAACAAGTTACCGTTTGAATGAATGAACAAGCGAGTGAGTGAACGAATCAATGATTCAGTGTTATATTAAAGGAGTGATAGTGATGAACTGAGTAAGGTAAACACAAAATGAATCAGTCAGTGAATGAGCAAGTGAATCTGTGAATAAGTTGTTTATCTATTTAGTGAATGATACACTGAACAAAGGAGCAAGCTAGTGAATACATGAATGAATGAATCAATTCATTGTGATAGTGATGCACTGAGCAAGTAAATCATTACAGGTGCTTGTCATAGAATTAGAATATCATCAAAAAGTTGATTTATTTCACAAATTCCATTCAAAAAGTGAAACTTGTTTGTTATATTCATTCATTACACACAGACTGATATATTTCAAATGTTTACTTCTTTTAATTTTGATTATTATAACTGACAACTAACTAAATTCAGTATCTCAGAAAATTAGAATACTACTTCAGACCAATACAAAGAAAGGATTTTTAGAAATCTTGGCCAACTAAAAAGTATAAAAATGAAAAGTATGAGCATGCACAGCACTCAATACTTAGTTGGGGCTCCTTTAGCCTGAATTACTGCAGCAATGCGGCGTGGCATGGAGTCGATCCGTCTGTGGCACTGCTCAGGTGTTATGAGAGCCCAGGTTGCTCTGATAGTGTTCTTCAGCTCTTCTGCATTCTTGGGTCTGGCATAACTCAGCTTCCTCTTTACAATACCCCACAGATTTTCTGTGGGGTTAAGGTCAGGCGAGTTTGCTGGCCAATTAAGAACAGGGAAACCATGGTCCTTAAACCAGGTACTGGTTTATCTGCATCTCCATAAAGTTGTTCAGCAGCAGTAAGCATGAAGTGCTCTTAAACATTCTGGTATACGGCTGCGTTGACCTTGGACCTCAGAAAACACACTGGACCAACACCATCAGATGACATGGCACCCCAAACCATCACTGACTGTGGAAACTTTACACTGGACCTCAAGCAACGTGGATTGTGTGCTTCTCCTCTCATCCTCCAGACTCTGGGACCCTGATATCCAAAGGAAATTCAAAATTTACTTTCATCAGAGCACATAACTTTGGACCACTCAGCAGCAGTCCAGTCCTTTTTGTCTTTAGCCCTGACGAGACGCTTCTGATGCTGTCTGTTGTTCAAGAGTGGCTTGACACAAGGAATGCGACAGCTGAAATCCATGTCTTGCATACGTCTGTGCGTGGTGGTCCTTGAAGCACTGACTCCAGCTGCAGTCCACTCTTTGCTAATCATCCCCACATTTTTGAATGGGTTTTGTTTCACAATCCTCTCCAGGGTGCGGTTATCCCTATTGCTTGTACACTTTTTTTCTACCACATATTTTCCTTCCCTTCACTCCTCTATTAATGTGCTTGGACAGAGAGCTCGGTGAACACCCAGCCTCTTTTACAATGACCTTTTGTGTCTTGCCCTCCTTGTGCAAGATATCAAGGGTCATCTTTTAGACCACTGTCAAGTCAGCAGTCTTCCCCATGATTGTGTAGCCTACAGAACTAGACTGAGAGACCATTTAAAGGCCTTTGCAGGTGTTTTTTTAAGGAGTTAATTAGCTGATTAGAGTGTGGCACCAGGTGTCTTCAATATTGAACCTATTCACAATATTCTAATTTTCTGAGATACTGAATTTGGGATTTTCCTTAGTTGTCAGTTATAATCATCAAAATTAAAAGAAACAAACATATGTGTGTAATAAATGAATATAATATAAAAGTTTCACTTTTTGAATGGAATTAGTGAAATAAAAACTTTTTGATGATAATTATAATTTCTTGATTCTAATTATATGACCAGCACCTGTATATGAATTAATCAGTGATCGAGCAACTCACTGTAAATGAAAGGTGTACATTAAGTCAAAGAGTGATACATTGAATGAATGTGTGAAAAAATGATTAATTGCATGAACAAATCAACAAATGCATTGAGTACTGGGTGTGAATTTCTAAAATGAATAGTCACTGATGAGCAACTGAATGAATTGAGTTATATACTGAGTAAGTGAAAGAATTAGTGAGTTATTGAATGAATGAGTGTTAAAACTGCATAAATGAGTGAGCCCTTTTTCGTGATGTGTATCTTCTCACTTGATCCATGTTTCACGCGACAGGAGTAAAAGAGCCTCACTAAAGGAGATAAATGTCTTCACTCATGGTAAATGGCAGGGAAATGTCAATGCATTGTCCAGGCCGGTGTCACCTTTATCACGCCTCATTTACATACCTCACAGATCTGGCCAGTCTGAAGGAATCTCATGGAAAGGGCGCATGCTGATAGGCTATTGTGTACATGACCGCTGAGGGATATTTACGCCCTGCTGCCTGCTAAAAGACTGTTATCGGGATTCATTAGTAAGTACGCAGAAGTTTTCATTTGCATTTCTCCAAACATTTAGACCAGGGCACTCAGGCTGTAAGGGCAGCCCGGAGCGGTCATGATCGTGTGTAGAATCCACGATATTAAAAACCTAAAGATGGTTAGCAAAAAGTATGTCTGGAAATAGTGGTGTGAATGGCTCAGAAGAGGGGTGATTTAGCTCCTACAAAATAGCTCAATTATGTGCACTTATGAAAGCAGAGATCACGGATACTAATTCAGCTTTTAGCTTTTGTGGTCCTTTCTGTTTCTACCAGTTTCATTCTTTTTCTCCTGTCCCTTCTTTTCACCGAATTAAATATGCTTTCTGAGTCCTTTTCTGAGGCAAGGGTTACAAAGGCAAGGATGAAAACACATCACTTAAAGAGATTCCAATTTTGAGTGATAGTGACGGCTGCGATGGAAAAAACAAAGGTTACTACATAAAATTATCTTTAAAAAGAAATTGAAATGAGGTGTAATCAGTTAAAAAGGGTTTCAGAAAGACTAATGGCGCCAGTATAAATATATTCCAAGATGATAAAAGCTAACCAGCAAGAAAATTGACTGCTCCACTGCTAGCACGGACACCAAGGTTGTGTTTAACATATTTACCACTTACCAGTGCTACAAGAGAAACATTAACGGATATGAAATGTGTCTGATGAACTCAATGTCAGAGAAGAAGTGCTCAATAAATTAATTCTGGTACTTTTGCTAAAACAATGCAGCAGCTGCAGTGTAATAAAAATGGGGAAGAGCTTTAATACAATCATTGTCAAACTTTATATGATGCTTAGCAGATGTTACACTCTCGGTAGTAATGTACTTTTAAGGTAGTTAAATGCACCCTTCAGAGGTAGCATTTCTGAAGGTGTACCTGTCTCACTAACAGCTTGTGATCCTTATTTTTCTGAGAGTGTATAAATGTTTGTTCGTATTATTAAGAAAGACTGTTTCAACAGTAAAAATAATAATAAAATTATGGTATTAAGTTTAAAACTAGAAAAATAATGTCACATTATGGAGATATATAATGTCACATTGTAAGACAGCTATAGCTTCTAGAAAAAAAGTAAGCAATGTGAGACATATCCATTGCAATCTGCGGAAAAAGTCACATTGTGAAATCTAAAGGGATTAAATTGTTTAAAAGTCATAGTTTTGAAGGAATTGAAAAAGGAAAAGTTGCAGTTAATAGAAAATAATGCCATATTGTGAGATACAAAGTTGCAATTTTCAGTAAGTATAAGAATTAACGTCTATATTGCGCGAAATGGACGTATGTACAGAATCAACTGAAAATGAAGCCAGTTATAAGAATAAGTCATATTGGGACATATAAAGTCATATCAAAATTGAAAATAGATCAAAATAAACCAAAATTACATTTCATCTATATGATCACTGATAACTATAAGATTACCGGTAATTAAATGTTAAGCATTGTATAAGTTTTATAATAAGTTTATTATAAGAAAGTCTAACTGTGAAATTTACACAACTGCAAGTAGTGCATGAATAAAGTGACAAACTCACAATTAAAAGACATAAGACTGAGAATTAAGTCACATTTTTGAGATATAAAGTTGCATGAAGTGGTGTCTGAGCGAGCTCACCTCGAGTTCCATTGAAGAAGAGCGTTTGTCTGCGTGGGTTCTGGATGACCACGATTGAGCCATCATAGTTCTGGAGACGACAGGAGATATGTGCCGTCCCTCCCTCCAGCACGGTCACGTTCTCAGCCTGCACGGCCTGCCCCCGTGCTGAAAGAAAGAGGGGTAAAAGAGTTAATGCAGAACTCTCATTTTGTGAAATGAATCATTTATGAAGATTTTTTTTTTTGATGGACAGAAGGACACAAGATGGCACATAGAGCAATTCTGAGATAGAAATACCTCCGTGACCAATTAACACCTCGCTCACGCAACTACCTTTGTGCTTAGAAGTGTGAACTATGCAGAAGAGGAGACCGAGCGAGTGAAAAAAGAAAAATAATGAGAGACTGACAGATAGACTGAGACAGCGAAAGGAAGAAGAAGAAAGAAAAGGGTCCTAATTAAGTGCTGGTAAGACCAATAGCATCGTTATCTTTATCCATTACTGTGGGCTGACACACTTCTCTCTTCCATCTGCTCGGTCTGACATCCAGCTCCTGAAAGCACCAGTAATGACAGCTTTTTTTCGAGAATGAACTCAGATCAGTCATATGCAGGGAACACAGAACATCTAATGGCACTTTCACTGCTAAATCTAACACCATGCCTAAAAGTAACATCTACTGCGCGTTCTGGGTGACGCTCAAGTATTGTTGATGTTTATTTTAGCACAATATAGAGGAGGCTGGACATGAGGTCATCACGGCTGGCCCGTGCGAGCATGCTACTGGAAGCCTCAGCACATCATTAGCCATGGTCTTCGTGGAGAGCCTGTCTCGGGTGGACTGTAATAATTCGCAACCCTGACACCAAGGCATCGCATTCTTCACCAGAACAGACTCGATCTGATGACATCACAGTAGATCACTAGGCTGAAGCTGTCACAGCTGCTGACTGGCCGAGAGCTATCTCCTCCATCGCTCCACTCACTTGCTAGGAAAAGATGTCTATCCCAATGACATGTTACAGACATGCAGTATATAGCTTAAGCTTGGAACAGTTGATGGAGAACTGTAGGTGACTCATTTCACACTATAATGATAATAATAATAATATGGAGAAAGTGAAGGGTCTATAAGCACTTATGTTTCAAGGGTTTGTTTTTATTATAACTGGTGCTACAGTAATGCGGAGAGAACACAGAGACGAATTGTTGAATAGTCGTTACTTTAGTTTTCTTCACGTACAAAACGTATTCTCGTCGCTTCATAACGTTACAGTTGAACTACTGATGGTAGATGGACTATTCTGACGATGTCTTTCATACTTTTCTGGACCTTTACAGTGTAATTTAGTTGGCAGTCAATGGGACAGTCAAAAGCCTCCAGGTTTTTATCCAAAATATCTTAAATTGTGTTCTGAAAGACGAACAAACTTTTACGGGTTTGGAACGACATGGTGGTAAGTTATTAATGACAAAATGTTCATTTTGGGGTGGAGTAACCCTTTAACAAGAAGTGGTAATTATATTCTAAAAATGTTCAAAATGTAATTTCCACCACAGTGGAATGCAAGCTTGAGATGTGATGGAAATGACAGTGTGATGAAAACTCGTGGCTTTTCATGACTTTCTTCTGCAATGCATCTTTATCCAAGTAAACAAAATTTACAAATCAAACTTTTTTCCTTTCAAAGTCAAAAGCTGAGGTCAAGATTGCCACCAAACATTTCAACATGACATCCTGGTTATAGACCGGAGGCAAAACATCTCTTAGAGGAATGATTAGGATTATTATGCCGTTTTTGCTGAAAAGAGACAAAAGACAAAGTTCAGGAGGGAAATATAGGAGAGTCTATAAAGGCACTAGATGGCATCCTTCATCACCCATTGGCCCACTCGTCTGGCTTTATTTAAATTGAATCCTGTCATGGTCTATCCATCTCAGAGTACCCTTGTCTTAAATACAGCATGGCGGGAGAGCGGGTAAATAAAACATTGACAAGTAAGGTATCGAACTGAAATCAGGAGGCGAGAACAGGGAAGAAAATGAGAGACAGTGACTGAGGACGTCCTGGAATTTTGCACAATTGCTATTGTAATTGTAGCCATTATTATTTCTGTCCTCCGCATCAATATTGTGATTCATATCACGACAATCAGCACCGCCATTGCTATCCCAATTATTATTCTAATGACTGTTATTACTCAGCACTCAGGCGTCCGCAGACTTGGCCGCCATTGTTTTAATGGCTCCTAATTGTTCCAACAGCACTATACATCAAGAGAAGGTCTGTGAATGCATGGGAGGCAATTAAAACCCTAATTCAAACCTAACAGAACTCAAACAAGAGTGGCCAAATTCCCAACAAAAGTAGCTAAATGTGTTTGATTGAGAAGTCAAACAAAACACGGCTAATTGAGCATCCGTTAAATGCACTCTGCCGCACGCCAGCTGTCTCCGCTTCATGTAAATGACCGAAATGAAGGGACACGAACAGGAAAACAAATGGCACAGAGGGAGGGGAGCGTGCCGCGACGCCAATACAGCATTCAAGAAACTTGCCAACTCGCTGATGGGGATGGAAAGACACCGAGTGAGATGTAGAGGGAGGCACGGGGCAGGAGAAAGACAGCTGCGGGTTCAGATGCAGCAGCCAGGAAAATAGTGTAGGGGCGGTCGAGTCCGCTACACAATCTTGAGCAATACAACTGGCGTGGGAGTTGTTTGCAGTCGTATCTGCATTGTGGGAGCTGCATGAAAGTTTATGAGCACTGACGGCAGGGCAAAAACAACAAGAAACTGCAGATGGATTCATCTTGACCCTATTACAATCAAACCGTAATAAAATACACAGCATGCTCACAATTGGATTAAGTGTGAAATTGAAGAGATCGATAACAGGCCTGGCGTACTGATGCTATGAGAAGCAAATAAATAAAGTAGGTTTGCGAGGTGGTGGGACATGGGGAAGAACTTCAGGATTTGGCCAGATGAGGGCAATGTATCAATACACACACACACACACTGTACAAATCCATATCCTGAAGAAACATAGGTGGAATGAGTAAATAAATAAATTAAGTTCATATTAAAAGGCCATATCATGGCAGTTCAAAAGTAGAGTAAGATGGGGAAAGCTTACACTCTTGATCATAGTCTGAAAAGTTAATATTGACTTTTTATCTGAACATCAACATCTGTGAGATTTATTCCATCTGAAAAGTGTTTTGGCTAATAATGTAACTGTTTGTCAATGGATAATCAGGAACTGTGAATTTATTTTATTTAGGGTATTAAGGTTTTATTTTATGTGTTTGTTAATGACAAAAATTCTCACCAGTTTTTATCCCTTCAATAAAAGTCAATGAGATTCAAAACAACATATTTGAACCCCAGTAACTTCCAACATGAGGTGATTAAACAATGACAAAATCTTTAGTTTTGGGTGAACTGTCCCTTTAAGGTAGGGCATCTTTCCCTACTAAGAAAGCAGTTGTGAATTATAGAGTTGAGTTCAATTTAGTGTCTTGGTAGAAAGCCAGATACAGAGCAGGCATATGAACAACTACCCTGCTTGAGATTAACTAGCTGAATTACAGCATACAGTGGAACCACCAGACACCCTCACACACAGAACATAGTCTCACACACACACACACTCACACACACATATATATAACTATGACATGAATTAGCAGACAACCAGGCAGATATGAGGACATCTTAAGAGATCCAAGTCAAAGTTTAACACTACTAGTGCTGTTGAGACATTAAATTGTCCTTTGATTCTTTCCTTTAATCCAATTTCACTTCAGTCTTTCTGCTTCGCTCTGCTAGCACCTGATATCTTCTTAACTCATGAGTCATTCATCACAGTTTTATTTTTTCAGCCATGATTCTCCACAACCTGAAGCTCCCAGACGTCCCTTAACTTGATGTCTCAGGTAAACAGTGAGCAAGGAGCAAGTAGACGGATTGAGATTCCCTGCTTCTATCTTTATATATCTCTTCCTTTCACTCTGTGGTCTACAATTAAAACCACCACTCTGGAGAATCTTGCTCTCTGCCAATCATGGTTAAAAAAAAAAAACATTCACGCCATCAGTAAAACATACTCCCTTGCAAATCTCCTCTCTCCTTTTTATCTCAATTTGTCACTCTCTTATTCTTTGTCTTTCCCAGTTCTATCTCCCTGAGAACCTTGTCTTTTCTACAATCTGACATATTTCTATCCCCTGCCCTTCTTTTCTTTGTTCTTTTCTTTTTTACGCTTTCTGCTCCTGTCTAAAACTCATAATTCCCTCTCCTACCGCATGCTTTTCCTGACTAATCTCATTCCCTTCTGGTTTCACACCTACACAGGCTCCCCCACCTCCTCCTTAACATCAAACCCCGTCTCTTTCCTTCATTTTCCCCTATTTTTTCTTATCTGCAGCCCCTTAACCCTCGCACTAAGCTACCTTTTCTTCTGGATCCGGCTTCATCTGTCACTTGTTCCCTCTGGTTTTCTCCTTGTAACCTTCTCTAAATTTTCCGCCATGTCTCTTTTAATTTAAATTTCCTTAAAAGGCTCATACAATGTTGCTAAAAAGTACAATATTTGGTGTAATGCAATGTGGTTTAAGGTTAAAAAAACACATTATTTTATACATAATGTACATTATTGTTTCTCCTCTATGCCCCGCCTTCTGAAACACATTGATTTTTACAAAGCTCATTGTTCGGAAAAACGAGGAGTGCTCTGATTGGCCAGTTATCCAGTGAATTGTGATTGGCCACAAATTCCACAAACGTGTGACTGACATGTTAAGCTCCTTACCATACTGTGGTGCCATGTGTCACCGCACCACAAGACAAAAACAATAAAACACATTTACGCTTTTTACGCATTGCGTTGCGTATCGTGCTACATAAACATAAAACCACGCCTGGAGAAATGAGAAACAACAAGCACTTTGAAGATCTTCTTTATGCACCAAGAGCTTGTAACACTCCAAAGAGAAAGGAAAAATTGAAAACGCATCATATGACCCCTTTAACTTTCCTCCTCTTTATCTCCCTACCATGGATTCTTCATCATTTCTTTCGTGTCTCTCTCTTTGCTATTTCTCCAGTGAGGGGCCTGTTTATTTCTATCTCTGTCCTTCAGAAAAGTGATTTGCTCTACAGCTCAGTCTTGCAGTATAATCATCCTGCTTTGTCCAGGCAGGCAAGAGAGAGTGGAAGAAAGGAAGAGCAGAGGGGAAAATGGAAGGAGGGAGCGAAAAGGACACGCAAAAAGCAAAGAGAGGAGAAAATGGACTGAACATCCATCTCGCTTCTCTTTGTTCCACTTGTCTAATTACATCCATATACTTGCCTTCATATATTCTCTCTCATCCGTATCCTTACTCTAAAGCTGCACAGTAAAAAATGAAGAGTTCGTTGAACATAAAAGTTAATGAAGGACACACAATAAGGGGCTTTCTTGAATCCATTTACTTAATTATTATAAGTAATTATTTTAAGTAAATGTCTTGACTGAACTGAAAATGTCAAACTGACATGACTAAAAATTTGCCATCACTGTAATAATTGGCTATTTAGACTGAAGGTTCCTGCAGTAATTTTGTCCCTCATTGAATAGTTTAACACAAAGAACTGAATAGACATTTTCAGATAAATACTCCAGACATTTCAGTCAGCTAAAAAAAGAAATACAATTTTATATGGAGCAGGTTTACCATTTGACCATTTTTAGATCACATGACCAGCTGAATAATACTCTATTTATTCCTGCAGCCTTACTGATAATAGACAACTTTACTTGAAATCAAAATTGATACCTCCACACCACTAGGTGTCAGTAAAAGCCCAAAATGATAATGTTAACGAAAATTTATTGTTTCAAGACTATGTATCAATTCTGATTGTTTTCTCTATTTCTATTGGTTTAAACTGCAATTTTAAGTGCTTCATCGTATTTTCTATGAGAAAAGATTTTCATGAAGTGCCTCAACAGAGGTAATTCACTGATCATTTTAACAGGACAAACTTAAAAACCCTTTTTTAATTTATTTTTCATTCTTTGACCTAAAAGGATATAATACCTACAGGCTAAAATATTTAGTGTAAATAAGAAATTTTCTTTTTTTTTCCATACAATGAAAATCAACGGGGTCTGTTGCTTGGATGCCAGTGTTCTTAAAAATATTATTTGATGTCCCACAGTTGGAATGCAGGCTTGGAACAACATAAGGATGAGTAAATTGACAGAATTATTATTTTTGGTGAACTATTCCTTTATAAAATAGGAAGTAAAAGAAAATATATATATTTTTTTTTCTTATAGCCTATTTATTTACTGATCTAAGATTTTTTTTAAGTATGTCCTTGAAGCTTCAGATATTTTCCCCTTCACTGTTTCATTGTCTGTTCATGATGGTAATTCTTTCGTCTCCTGTTCCATCGCTCCATCTGTGATTTCTTGCTCCTGTTCTCCCTTATCTCTTCCCCTCACCACAACCACTGCGCTCTCTTTCTTTTGACCTTCATGTTTTACGCTGCTCTTTTCTAAACCATATTATGGTATACTCTCTCCTCACTCCATTTCATCTTCTTTTCCCCTCCATCCATCTGTTCAATTCTCTAGACCACTTCCTTCAGGTTATTCTGCCCCTGGTATCCTTGGTTTCTTGATGTGTGAGTGTGTGTGTGTGTGGACATGTGCTTGTTTGTCAGAGCAGTACGGAGACCCCTGCGTGTTCCTGACACACTGTCTCGAAGCACTGCAGAGACATTTACAGTCGGGCGTAACAAAGGGAGCTTAAGGGAAATTTACAGGGCAATTACACCAGGCTAGCCTGGGAGAGTTAGCCTACGGCCAGCGCAGAAATCCAGACCGCCACAATTCCTCGCATCCACAAATTCTTCCTGTCAACCTGGCTCCCATCCCCAACAGCATCTCACATTAAACTGCTAGAGAAAAAATGCTTTATTGGTGAGAATTACATAACAGCATATTCTGCCAAGGCTCTCTCACTCACACACATACACACATGCTGATGCAGAGAATGGCTTTTTGTTGCTGAGATTATGAATATACAACAGGGTTCAAATGTCTGAGACCACTGAAATTGCTTCTATTTAGCCTTTTTCTAATTTAATATATTTTTTTCCATTACAGCATAACAGTTGAGTGAAACATTGAATTGAAAAAGTAATTTAATGACTTTCAGAATGTCTTGGTATTTGTACTGTGTGAACCCCTTTTGCATTAATAACTGCAGCACTCAGGCTGCATGAACTTCACAAGTGTGTAAAACCTGATGATCATGTCCTCTAGAACTGTCCAAAGCGCTAACTCTACTTCACTGGATGAACATCTGACCGTTGAATACAAAATAAATGTCACTTTTTTTTAATGACCTAGAAATATCATTAAGGAAGTTATGCAAAGATTACATATAGTATACTCACGTATGATGATATATACTGTACCACAGAGCAAATCTCAACTGATTGATTGCTTATATTGTCGCAAAATGTAAACTATATCATCACCCAGTTCTATTCTGCTAAAAGCAATTAAAAAGCATAAACATTTAAAGATATTACAAACATTTATCTCATGGTTTTCTATAAAACCGCTTTGAAGCTGTGAAAAGCATTGCACAAATAACCTTCATGATATCAATAAGCTGATACTGACTTTCATGTTATGTAGATTTTACAATTCATTAATAACACTAAAAACTAAAATCAATCATAAATTCCACAAGTGAATCACAACATTATAATGTACAGCGTGGACTTCAACCTGAAGTATCAACCTGAGTCACAGAGAACAGGGACAAAAATGTCCTTGCTTAGCTATAAGTGCACATACTCTGGGAAAAACAGCAATTACACCATAAAATGGCCAATCTCGGTTCTCCTTGAGGTTCCTCTTGAATACGTGTTCTCTTTAACTGCAAAAGTCCCTGAGTGAATTTAAGGGTTATCCTCCATAAAACCACTGTCATATCTCCTTCCTTCATTCTTGCCTGTCTGTCCCTACAGAGTCTGTACTCTCGCTCACTCGTCCCATTCCCCTCACTGTTATACTGCCGTTTCCTTCCTCCCCAGTGTTCTGCACATTTTAATGGTTGTATTAACAATTCCCTCTCAACTTCAGGCTCTTGTTTTACCACTCTCCTCTCTTCCTTTCTTTCTACAAGATGTCTGTTCTCTGTGAGTTTTTTCACAAGCCATCACTCTTCTTTGTTTCTTCATCTTGCTCTTCCTATGTTGACTTTCATCTAATAAGTTATACAAGTTATTATTCATATTAAATAAGGGCTCACAAAACTAACCATTTTACTAGTAGTCAAAGAAGTAGTCAAATGTTTGCCTTCTATAAATGAGGCTGCATAACTAGTTTCTGCTACTTTGCACATTTTTAAAATGACAATCATTTTGAGAAATATGATGCAAGAAAGACATTAAACCATAGTGCATACATTTTCCCATTATTAAAAATGACATTTAAACGAATGAAGAAAAAATAAAATTGAATTTTATTTTCCTATTATTAAATGTATTGTCATGTTAAACTGGACCACAGACCTCATCATTAATTTTCATCCAATCGCATACGTTTTATCACTGAGGAACTATGTAAATGTATTTTTACAGATGTCCCCATCAGAAACATTTACCATCCGAATAAGGTAGCAGTCTAAACTTGGTCAATTTACAACATCTGGCTGTTTTATCATGTTCACCTACTCAGGTGTCACAAACTGACTGGTAAGCGACTAAGAAGTTGTGCAGAATCTGAAATATTTCAAAAGCTGGATAACACACATAATACATAATACACTGTTACAATCGTAACACCCAAAAGATGATAATAACCTTAAAAAATAGTTACTGGTAAATAGCTGATAATCAAATTCTACACTCGATGAATGAATGTTAATGAATGTTAATGAATGAATGAATGTTAAAGTTAATTTGGCCTTACCACAATATTGAGATTTGAAGATTTGCTAAAGATTAGATTTAACAGTGTTATTAGTTTATTGGTGTTTAAGTGAGCGTTAGATTATAGTAAAAGTAATGGGAAATGAACATGTACAATTAAACATCAAAAACATAATTTAGTTAATTAGCAAAGTGTTTATCTGAAATGCTGTACCAATCTAAATGTGGTCAATCTAATTGAACAGAATCTGTCATCATCTAGCCACCCTCACGTTGCGCCAAGCTCATATGCCCTTTTTTTCTGGCGGAACACAAAAGGATCATTATCAAAATGTCAAATCATTTCCATACAGTGAAAATGCAGGTTGATCACTAGCTGTCAAGTTCTGCTGCAATTTTCCTTGCTTTATTTTAAAAGAGCCTATTAGGTCGGGATTTGACCCTGGTAAATTAAATCTCTATTCTCTCTCGTATTTACTTATCCAAAAAGTAATGAGTAAAACCAAAACAAAACAAATATATACAGTCAAGACTTCCACTGGTGCCCATTTAAAAAAGAGAAGGAAAAAAAGCATATGACAGCTCTAGTTTGTATCTTTTGTTTTTGGTCCATACTCCTCTCTGATCCTTCAATCATAAATCCGTCAGCTAACTCAGCCTCCGTTCTCCTCTCCATGTATCCTCTTTTCTCTTCACACAAATCTCTTTGCTCCCTCCCATAAATTATCTTCCTCTGAGGCGGAGAGAAGGACAGAGAAAAGTGTCTAAGGAGAAGGGAACTGGTGAAAATTAAGAGGAACGGAGAGGCCGAGACAGAGATGAGGAAGAGAAATGAGAGAAGCTTTCATAAGGTTACAGATAGAAGGAGAAAGATTCATTTCGAGGTGTGCTGAGGAACGAGACAGATGGAGACGTAAAGCAAGAAAAGTGAGGACTCACGGCAGAGAGAGAGCAGAACGAGGGATCGCAGCAGGAGGGATGGGGTGGAGGAGAGGAGGAGAGATCGCTGGCCTCGTCTCATTGTGTATTGAGGCTCGGTAGCTGATCAATGAGGCCTCTGTGGTTGATGACTGCACAATTCAGCACACGCTACACAGCTGAACCCGCAGCAAAGTTACTACACTAAAAACCAGTGCTCTTTAAGTGCTGGGTTAACTAAATCCCTTTAGCGGCTGCGCTTTAATCCTTATGCATCTAATATCACATGCAATAACAACCAACCGAAGGCGGCTAATTAAAACAATCCTCCGCGTTCAAGACTGAAAAGAGAATCCTATCTTGTGGCAATTTCCACACTTAACTTTGCCGTCCAACCACTTATTAGCACTCAAAGACTAAGCTCAAATGTTGCAAACACTAATGGCGTAGTCACTTTTAGATAATATCATACTTGTTATGCAGAAGGCTGCTGTTTTTATATATTTAACAGTAGCCGGCTGACCACATCACAGATTTGAATCCCACAGAAGCTTTCGCTAATGAAATGCTTGTTGTTCTCCTCACACCCCAGCGAGTTTGTTTTTCTCTTTCGTGGCGAGGCAGAGCCCGCTGACATTTACCTCATCATAACGCACGCCGCGTGCCAGAAAGACACTTTGATACCGCAACCAGACTCTGGCTCGCTGAAACAATTATAAGTCAATTTGCTATCTAGTCTACTAACCGTTTTCACCAGATTTCAAATGAGTATTCAAACTGTAAGAAGTTAAACGACCACATTTGTGCGACTAGGGCTGCACGCAACAATGGAAGTACAGGTAGGCGATTTTCAATGTGTTTTGCGTCATATAACCGAATCTATAAACAATCTGACATCGAATTGAAGTTGAGATTGGATAACGCACATCTATGTATGAAATATTAAAAGGTTCTGCTCTTAAACACTAAAAAGCATGTACAGTAATAACTTGCAGAAACTGCTCTGAAGTCCAAAATGATCCCTAACAAAGAGCTAAGTGTTATCGCACCATGTGCGCAGGTGTCTTAAAGCCCAGAACAGCCAATCATACTAGTGTTCTAAGTACGGCTTGATACTGAGCACAGCCGGGATCCTCACTAACACACACAGTGATTGGCAGGGCTGATATTCACTGTGTGGGAGCACAACTTCAGATCTGTGCCTCAGGTAACTGCCTGATTCCATTCGATTTTCCCCAAAGTCGTCACACAACTTCCCTACTTCCACCAAGGTTGAGTCAAAGTTAATCCATCTCTCTTTTCCTTTCTTCCTTCTCTCTATTTCTTAAGCTGTCCATCCGTGGAAGATCTTCTGATTCCTGCAAGTAGTTTCTTTTCTTTCTCTTCTTCAACCCGTAGTCCAAAACTCCTTGAGTAATCTGCTTGATGTTGGTATAACCTCTCCTGAAACTGCACGGACACAATTCGGAAGAGAACCCTTGTATATATACTTGAGTGTGTGTGTGCTGGCAGATGCATATCCCACATATCGTTATTTTGGTAAAAGGGCAGGGGAGGGTAATAGTCCATAATAGCACTCATTCAGAAAGCACAACAATCAGTCAGTCAGTCAGCTTCGTCTTTCAGTCTCACTTCTACAGTTGGTTGTGTTTTGCTAAAGCTCTCTGGGTCAGCAGCTTCTTTCTGATCAGTCTTTATCTGTCTGGCATACAAAGAGTGTTCAAAAGGTCACGAGGGAATGTTCTAAATGAATGCGTTTTGTTTCGCGACGTGCTGTACATTCTGTTCTATACTAAGCTGTGTGCACATAAATGTGTGTATTCATGTATGAACAGTATCTAGTGTGTGCATCGGGAAGTAAGGGGATGTGGACAGACTAGTCAATTAGTTGATTGATTCAAAGGTTCTGTATGAAAAAGGTCCATCATCCATCCATATATCTATCTACCTGTCAATCTACCTACCCATCCATTCATCATCCTACCTTTTCGTCTACCCATCTATCCGCCTAACCATCCATCCATCATCTACCCATCTATTCACCTACCTACCAATCCACCCCATCCATCCATTCACCTATCTACAGTGTGTATAGAAAAGATAATTTATCATCAAATATTTGCTGCTTTGCAGGCTGAAAGGAAGACTGACACAGTTTTAGATTTATCCGTTTATATTTACTCAGTGCAACTTATAACATCCAAGTTAAAGATATAACACCAACATGTCAGAAAAAAAACACACAAAAAAAAACAATCAGTGAGTTGGAATAAGGATCACCCTCTTGTGTCAATATTTTGTTGGAACATATTAATTTTTTTTGGGGGGGTGGGGGGGGGGGGGTGGGCTGGCTCTGATACTATTTCATGCATTGAGTTGTTTACACTGATGCATTTAATGTTGCTAAATGATGATCATGACATCACGGAGGGCGGAATTCCTTTTATAGGCACTTCTAGTGTGCACACAGCATATAGAGCGATAGCAAGAGTGTGTGCCAGTCAATGTGCTTCATTCAGGTTATGGAAGCTCTGCACTGGACTTGCTCAAAAAGAAGGTCTCCAAATAAGTGTGTTTTGGATGTGAGGGAAAGATAACCTTGTCCAGCTTCCCAAAGAACCCAGTATTAAGGGAACTGTAGATGCAGTTTGTTTCCATCATTTCTATGACAAATTTTTTCTAAACATGGCTCAGATCGACGCTGGATTTGCACAATGTTTGATACTGAAAGATGGAGCGGTCCCAGCAAAAAAAAAGGTCCCTTAAAAAAATACCCATGTACTTGTGGACATGGCCTCAGTCATGACTGCATGCGGCCTTTCTTGAGGAGTGGCTTTTTTCTTGCATCCTTCCCATACAAGCAACATTTGTGGAGAATTTATGATATTGCTGTCACATGCACACAATGACGACTCTTTGTCATAGATTCCTGCAGCTGCTTCAGAGTTGCTGTTGGCCTCTCTGCTCAGTTTCCTCCTTACTTTTTTTGGAGTGACGTCCTGATCCACTTAATAATATATTTCACTGTGCTTCTAGGCATTGCAAAGCATGACAAAGCCCCCCCCCCCCCCCCCCCCCCCCCCCCACCAAAAAAAAAAAATGTATTTTTTGAATCCATCTCCAGACTTTTTCCATTGAGAAGGTGCTTAGCTACACCTGATTGAGTTTACAAGTCCTTTTCCAACTCAGTGATTCTGTTTTTTATTTATATACTTTTTTTTTCTGACATGTTGCTGTCATATATTTTTCCCTTTGATGTTAGAAGTTGCACTGAGTAAATATAACTGGATAAAACTAAAACTGTGTCAGTCTTCATTTCAGGCTGCAAAGCAAAGAAATGTGATTATTTACAAGGGCAGTGATTTTGTTCTATACCCACTGTACCTACCCCCCTACTTATCTACCTACAAATCCACCAATCCATCCATCTACCTTTCTATTCATCAATCCATATAGACATCCACCTGATCTACCTACCTACGGTATCTATCCACCTGACCATCCAACCACCTACCTATTATTCACCTACCTTCCCATCTATCCACCTTATCTATCTCTCTATCCACCTAACCACCCATTCATCCACCTGTTTAACAACCACTATTGTTTTCTGTATAAATACATGTGTGTGTGTGTGTGTGTGTTGGTAACATTAACACACCTACCAGTTGACTACTTTTCTGGATGACTCCTGACTACGTCTCTACACAGCCATGTCCATCTGTGTCCAAAATTGTTACATTTGTAGAAGCACAGATTTAACTTCATCTTCTCACACTTATTATGCTTTATTACTTGCTGATGCAGCTGTGTGTGTATTCATTACAGTTGTGTGCAGCACGAGTCCACTTTACTGTTCCTCTATCCTCATTTGCATCCCAATCATTTCATTTTTCATTGGCATCACACCAGCCCCAATGTTGCAAAACACTTAAGGGACATGACTTAATAGTTGCATGAGGGTAATGTTAAAAAACTCATGCATGCCTCGTACACACTCTGCTGCTCGTGATACCATAGACATTAAGGCTCTTAAAACTTAATCCAACACCAACGGTTCGGTCCAGGAAAGCCCGAGGCTGCAGGTGGGATTGTGGGTGTCCGTGGGTGCAGGAATCCTGGTGCATCAGCAGAAAAGGTGCAGAGTATTTTTGATGCGCTGATCCTATGTTCTGCTTATCACAAATTAAATTTGCGTTTTGTCCTTCAGGCTATATAATAATGCGTGTGGGAGGACTGGATTTTAGTCTCTTGGAGGAGAAGAAGGGCGTAGAGTAAGAGCGAGAGAGAGCGAAATGAGTGCATGTGGCACTGAGTGTGTATGTGGAAGACTTTCTTGGCATTCTTTCTCTCTCTCTTTCCTTCGGAGTCTCGTTGTTTGTTAGTGCCAGGCTTTTATGCCAAGCCGGCAGCCATTACTCAATCAGACAGCTTCCTGTGAGCTCTTCTCATTAAAACCTCACACGAACTCAAAACCTATGAGCACAATTATCACCCTTTATACAAACACACACACAAACCCCGAGGCGCACGCACACAGTTGACTAACAACAAAATACAGACGAAACAGAAATCCAAGTCCTGCCGAAGTCTCAATTTAAGGGACGCTATTAAAGCACTTGAAACGAACTAACCCCAGTCACCCCTACACACAGGCCGTTTACAGCACTGTACATCTAAAATACCCCTCTAAAAGCACAAACACTGTAACAGACTGTGCTCCGAATCATTTCAATTATAATGAAGCTGTAAACACAGAACATTTTAAACTAAAATAACAAATCCGCTGCACTACAGAGCTGCTCAAGTCAAATAATTAACCGTTTGCCAGAAATAAAATTCATTTTCTTAAAAATATCATGTGTAGTGTATGTGATTGTTCAGCTACGAATTGTATTACTAATGAATGTTCTGACCGTCGTATCAACTCAAACTTTATGTTCTCAGTCTCTTTTAAATCTGAAAAACATCTTATCAGATGATATTTATATAATTAAACTTCTAAATATATTTGAATCCTCTTAGTTAATTATCTTATTTTAGGTTTCAGTCTTCAGGGTCACACGATCCCTCTGAAACCCTTCAAATACGCTAATCTGGTGCTCAAGTAATTGGCGCACTTCTGTACAAAAATAGTTTCTGTTTAAATTTCCCGAATGAACTGATTCACTCAAATAAATCAGACTTATTTGATCGTTGCCTCGGCCCAGTAGGCTGTAAACCTGCACGTGAGATACAGCGTGACAAATATGATATAGCTGTTACGTCACGCTACAACTGCTACATATTCCCTAGTAGCTTGTTACTGAAAAAGCAACATTAATAATATGATAAATTGCTCGTGATGTTTCTCATTTGTACGTTTGTTCGGAGAAAACCTCTAAATATGATACTCTATCATGCAATGTTAAAGTCTCCACCAATTCTAAAACTGAGAAATTTGATTGAATTACGATTGATTTGATAATAATTCAATTGATATTTGATGTCAGTTGACACATTTGTGCGTTTGCCTTTGCACTGCAGTACAGTCGGGGTTCAGCTGGTAAGTACAAACTCCTGCAGAGAGACAAACACACTTGAATAAAGTTGGTCAACAGGAAGCGTGTTCTCGCAGGTTGTGTGTGCTGTTTCTCACCGGGATCACAGCCTGCTGAGCAGCACCGCATGTTGTTATCAAAAGGAACAGGAGAACAAGAACGTGATCACCAAGCCTTCCCGTCTCGTCCCCATTCTGCCAGTTATCTATCAGCCCACAAAGGGACTATTTCTTTCCATATGATAACATAATCTTCCTTTTCTGTTCCTCTCTGAAAAGTGCCCTTTAGAGTCTCTTTATCAACAGTGTTTCTCTCTCTGTCTATCTCTCTCTCTCTCTCTGTTCACCGCATTAGACTGTCTCTCTGTCTTTTTCTTTCTAAATAACTGTTTTTTTTTTCTTTCTGTGCCAGTGACCTTACAGCGAGGCTTTGAACCTTGCTCTTTCTTCCTCCCTCTCAATCATTCTCTCATTCTCTCCCTCGCTCTCTCTCTCTTTCTCTCTCTCTGGAGCGAAATCACACACTCATCAGTTTTCTCCGCTTGGCTCTTGATGAGCAAAGTCGCAAGGAGAATATTAATGAACTTCAGCAACCAATTAACACCTAACTCACATAACAACCTTTTATACAAGCCAGCATGCTGGGAAGAGAAGAAGAGAGGGCAACGGAGAGAAGAGTGAGAGAGAGAGAGTGCAAAACAAAGAGGAAGCCGTTTAATTTGACATTTATGCTGCGAGGATGAAGATGACGGAGGTGTCTGTAAGGGAAAAGTGAAAGACAGAGCACATGATCATGTTAAAACGAGACCGAGGAGTGGGATGAGGAATCATGGGAAGAAACCGCAATCACAATTAATCAAGAGTTGTGCTTCTAGACCGATCCAGACTGTTGAGAGCATTAGAGTGATTAAAACGAGTTCATTATTCAACTTGCATAATTAAATTCCAATTCCAGTTAAATTACGGAGAAAAATGATCGAAAGGGATCGTATTGCTATTGTGAATGTGCACTATGAATCTAAAATGAATGATCCAGTCAGTAATAGGGTCATATGTAAAGGAGAGGCACTCTCAAAAACACTTTTTACAGTAATTTTAAATAAAAATAAATAAGGAAATCAATCAATCAGGATCAATCAAGACTCCAGTTTTACATCTGTATCCTGATTACCCACAGACAAACGCTTGCAGGCAAAACTAGGCCGAATAGTCATTATAAATATAAAACGATGTATGTCATCCAAAATAAATCTACAGGAGGTGAATCTAAATATGGTGAAAAGTTCTGTGCTGAATATAATATCTTTTCTTGGGTTCTGAAACCTATTTAAGACAGAAAATGTGCATCAGGAACATCTTCTCTGACCCAGTACAAATCACAGCAAATCAAATTACAAAAAAAAATAAATAAATAAATGGCCATAGAATACTGAAAGAATGAAACCCAACCATGATAGAAGTTATAATGTCATTGAGCTTCAAAACAAGATTATGAAATGGCAGAATATGTCGTCACTGTCAGAGACACTGAATACAGATTCACTTAATGCATCTTCACTGTCAGAGACGTATGACACAGACGCTCAGAGACACAGAAATAGAGACTGCAAGAATAAGGCATCCGTAGATACACGGTATTGAATTAGAGAATTGTTAGAAGGTGGGTGAGAGACAAGCACTGAGCTTTTTTAATATATTGGTTGACTCTCTATGATTTGTTCACATCAGAGGTAACTATGTGGTAACTGTGTATCAATACAGATTACCTGATTCAATTTAATAGTGATTCATAAGCTATTGATTCAGTTGGATTTGACTGAATATGAATAAGATTTAAGTGTAATGTTTAATGTCCATTTTGTTGTCCAGCATGTCCAAAATGACCTTCGTGTGTCAGACTGTTTTAAAGTGCTCATATACAAGTTCATAATTTTATTTTTAGTGTCTCCTGGAAATACATTTCACCTCTTTCACCTTCTACAGGAAACATTCTGTTATTCCCATCTCTCTTTAAACCTCACCCTTCTGAAAAGCCCTGGGCTGATCTGACTGCATCTGACCTAGTCTGTTGTGATGGCTTCACCACATAGAGAACTTGTCAGAAATATAAATTCTTTACCATAATCGGGTTTTCATCTATGAACAATATACAGTAATATCTATGGTAACTATAGTGTCTGTTCTTACAATGTTTTTTGCCTTTACAGTGAAAAAGCATAAGTCTCCTGGACATTGCGAAATCATTTAGAAAGCTGTTCTTTGAAAGCGGACCAATGCAAACATGTCACATGGCAACGTAACCAAGTCCCAGAAATGATGACAGGACTACAAACGAGGCATTTCAGGCAAGTGTTTTCTGTTTGGAGAGATTAGCTCCCTTTGGTGTGCTTTGAAACTCTGCAGATCATTTACATGCACAAACAGCTATATTACACACTAAAGGAAAGGCAAAATTAAAAATTACATTTACATTTCGGCCCACACTGGTCACACCTTTGATTCACCACAAGGAACCAGTTCATAAGAGTCATTTGTACATCACTGAACTACACTGGTTGCATGTTTGTTTGTTTTTTTTTTTTCGTTCCAGCTGGCAAAATCAACTTAAATTGATAGTTCACCCAAATATAAAAATTATGTCATCATTTGCTCTGCCTTACATTGTTCCAAAACTGTATTTTTCTTATGCTGATCATAAAAGAAGATATGCTGGTCCCCAATGACTTCATCATTTTGAGGGGGGCAATACTATGGAATACCTCTTCTGTATTCAGCAGGTGACAGAAATAAATAGTGGTTTGGAACAACTTGAGCATGAGTAAATATTGACAAAATTATATTTCTTTGGTGAACTATCCCTTTAAAGGTGGATCTGGCCAATATTTTGGGGTACATACTGTTTTATTAAATCACATTCAATACAGACTGCAAACTTAAATTCACAACTGCTGGCAAAATGTTTATATTTTACTTTTTTTTTTTTACAGTGACACTTAAGATTCAGCAGATGTGCTCACTCCTGATGAAAAACGGTGCTGGAACCTTCCAACTTGATACTGTACATTACAAAAATATACATTTAAAAACAAAACAACACAACTCAAACTATACAGTTGAGTGGGTTTTGTGTAATTGGTACAACTTTCACACCCTAAGACCAGTTAGCAGAAATTTGATCTTGCTTGATTTTAAGAATCAATACTGGGAACACTATATCAATATATACTATAACAAATATCAATATTTTTACCCAGTCCTAGTGATAACCAGGAATTGTGTTGTAATTTCAACCAAAGCCTGAGTCACAACATCATTAGATTTTGCCTTATTAGATTTGGCACATTACTGGTGCAAAATATGCCAGTAATGTGCTTTTTACAAAATCACACAAACACTCAAATCAGTCACATATTTTTGTGTGGCCAGCATTACAATTCCAGCATGTCCAGCACATCTAAACCCATTAAACAACAGACCAACACAATCAATTTCCCCCCTTAAATCTCAAAACACTACCTATACTCAATTATCCTTATCATGTCAGTGATATGTCATACAATATTTATGACTAATATTCATATAATCGTTGCTGCGACTTTGTCAAAAATTGGGTTGCTTAACCATCCCTTCATTGATTTGTCAACAGTGTGAGACGTCACAGCCACAGACTGAGAGCTGAATTCAACTCTGAATTATGTTAAACAGTCTCACGGGAGGGTTTCATTGAAAGAGGAACATTTCCAAAAACAAATAACTGAACAAAGGTAGGCCGAGACACAAAATAGATCTGGATGATGTTGGGACAGCGGGACAGGACGGACAACACCAAGTACATCACTAGCAATAACTGAGAGCTGCAGCCGCTTAAACGGTCTGAAAAATAAGTCTGGAGCTAAAGTACGCATCTTTAACAGTCTAACAGGCCGTCTGTCGACTGAGAGGAACATGTAAGGAAATGAGAATTGAGGGAAAATGAAATAATTAGAAGGTCTACCTGCGGCGTTCATTGAAATATGCAAATCCATTTAATTTGGCTTTGATTTGCTCTGCTGCTTCCATTTCTAACTCACCCTCGCCCTCTCTCTCTCTCTCTCTCCAGTCATCGTCTTTATGTCTACGGCTCTTCTCTCAATCACACCAGCAATATTATACTTGTATTAATACACTGTAGGTATGTCAGTTCAATTACCGTAGTTATGTACTGCCCATGGGCACAGAAGGTGTATGTGTGTGTGTGTGTGTGTGTGTGTGAGAGAGAGAGAGAGAGAGAGAGAAACAGAAAGTGGGTGATAAGATGTTTATGAAAATTGTTATGCCTGAATCATTGTTTCAAAAACCTCAAACGTGAGAGTTATAATCAGTCTCTCAGTGTGCAGTCAGGTGAAACATATTTGGTAATGAAAATAGATGAGATTGTGTGTGTTTGAGTGAACTGCATGTGTGAGAGCGAGGCGAAGGGAGAGAGAGACAGATGTCTATGTAGATTACAGATCAAGAGAGCAACCTCACAAATAAGAAGCTGTCTTCCTTAAAGGGGCAGCGTGTAATTTTAATGAATAAAAAAAGTTAGCCAGATTTAAGTTCATTTGCATATTTAAAGATGCTGAAATATATTCACGTTTTGGAAATAATGAGGAAAAAAGCATACACGTTTAAAAGTAGCTGTATCATGCATCTGTTGTATAAACACTACCAGAAGTATTTGAGGTCAGTTTTTTGAAAGAAGTGTCTCATGCTCACCAAGGCTTAAGGCTGACCCCTAACTTCTGAATAGTAATGTACAGCTCGCTCAGTGCAATTCTGTGTGCAACTGCTCTACATAATGCAAAAATATATCGGGTCACATTTTTCAAATGAACATCTCTCTCACACCAATAACGTTAACCTTGAGTAACAGAAATCACAGTTAGACAAGAGTTGAACTATTGGGGACACATTTGTCAGGCTGACAATATCCCAAGAGATGAAAACCCTTCAGAGCAATGATGCACACAAAAGGACAAGGTGACATTCAGCATAACTCAAAAGAACACCACCAATGTAAATAGCACCGTAAACAGTTAAACAATTGGTAATAAAGCAGTAAATGAGCACTGGCAACAGCAGCCCGCAGAAGTACCGCAGAACGAAAATGTATTGAAGTACATTTGTGCACTGTCTTTTACAGTTAATTGATGAACAAATATAATCTCATAAAAGCTAAGGAAATAAAATTTACGGCACAGAAAAGACTTCTGGCCTTGCACATTAAACTGTGCCAAAATGTAATTACATGTCACACACACAACACTAAACCCTTACAAATCCAGCTTTTTTTTTCTTCATCCACGTTTCCTCTTCTCCTATTTCAGTCCCATCTTCCCTTCATCATTACGAGGAAGTGGACAGTTTCTGGGCAAGGTGACCTCAGCATAAAGGTGCTCTCTGATAAATAATGCACTGTAGTTTTTACTACAGAGCTTCATGTCAAACTCAAGCTGTTGCTATCAGATAGTCAGCAGCCAAGAACACAGAACATCTTGGCTGTTCGAAAGCATTATTATCTCCCACCCACCCACACACACACACACACACACACAGACTACATCTCCCCTTCTGCGCTACTATCCCTACGTTTCGTCTGTATGCATCTCTTTGCACCAAAAGACATCTATTTTTGTGTCTGTGTTTGTGTGTATTAATCACAAGGCTCATTAGCTTGTTTCTACATATAGAGCTCCAAACTATTACTACACACACTAATGAAGACTTTAATTTGTTTGTCCCATTAAAAAAAAAAAAAAAAAAGGTTTTCCGTATACAAAAAGTGTCTATGTGCAAATTTAAACTCACAAACACAATATTTCTAGATGCTTTCATTAGGTTTTTATTATTAGTTTAGCACACACATGCATTTCTATGCACGTACACACACTCACAGATTCAAACAAGCTCCTAGCTGTAGGTGTGGCATCAATCTCGTTGTTTAATGTGTTAAATTGTGCCGTAATTATAGTTATTACAGCTCCTCTACTAGCATAAGCCAAGCAGGCAAATCCTTGCTCTCTCTCTCTCTCTCTCCCCTCTCATTTGTCTGCTCTCCCTCATTCTCTCCTTTCTTCATGCACAGCTGGGCACTGGCTGCAACAAACACAGCCAGTAATGTCATTCAGAATTAAGCATGCAGTCGCCAAGCAACTGCCTATCAGCAGGCTCACACGCCTCTGTGCTCCGGCCACACACCAGCACTCTCGGCCAATCAGGTGAGTCGATCCCCAGAGTCCTTCCACAGTGATCAGAGAATACAAGAGCTCTGGGCATAATCTGCATCACATTTCATTCCTTATTCTTATTCTGCTTATTTCTTCCAAGTATACAGAGAGGATTGTCCTTGGGGACGCTCATGCTTGCTGTCACTTTTTACTCCAGTGGATATTTCCCAGGGTAGGTTTAGTTTTAAAGGTCAGTGTCTGTGTATAGGCACATACATTAACATCTTGGCTGCAAAATAGCTGTTGAACATTTCCAACAACATCGTCCAGGAAAAAGATTCAGGTCATTGAACATGCATTGGACTTCTGTGGCAACATAATACCAGGACTAGGATGCTGTCACACTGCGCTGTAAAAAAGCAACTGCATATTTTCCAGTTGACAGGACCTTTTGAGTATTAAATAATAATGTATGTGAATAACTTGAAACTACATGAAAAGCCATGTTATATCAACAGAATTCTCCCAAATGCTGACCCGACTAGTGAAACACAGGTTCCTGAACAAAGAATTTCATATTGAGCAATACTGCTGAAAGGATTTTTGAGTAACCAACATCCATGCAGAATGAATAAATTATGCGCTTAATGTTACAATATTATTGTTTGCTGTTTGCCGACTCTTTGAACAGTCTTTTAAAACTATAGCCCAGATATATTTTTTTGTAAGATGATGGATTCTTCAGAAACAACAATGCACTTCTCACACATTAAGTATTCTATAATACTAAGCATATGCCACCAAAAGATTCATTTATTTTGTGTGTTACTAACAAATTTGATGAAAAAAAAACCCACTTATAAGCACTTATGACAAATCCCTATGTGACAACTAGCCCCAGTCTCTCACAATATAAGTTTATCCAGTTCTCCTCCTCTGCATCCGGTTTATTCCATCACCCCATCCCTCCATCCCTCCACCCCCTATCTCTCTCCATCTCCTCGCTGTCATTAATATGGCTGAGGTGTCAGGCAGTGGCTATGTTGAGCAGCTGAGTTCAGGCAGAGGACAGCGAAAGAAAAATAGAAAGACAGCAGCTGGTATGAGGTGACAAGGTGGAAACACAAATGCACATGCTCACCCACACCAACTTTTATATCTCATGACCCAAACAGATAAATATATATAGATTTCCTGAACAGCAGACGGTGAGCAGAGCCACACTGAAATGTTGAATTACGCGTCAGGCTTCACATCAGCATCTTTACAGGACCTCATAAATCTACGACAAAGAGCACCAGGGGCAGAGAAATCACAGCAGGATGTGAAATACGCTCGCTCTGTGCACAATCAATACTGCTTTACACACACTCTCAAGCTCAGGCTGGGACCCTCAGGAGCCCAGAACTGTGACCACGGTTATTGCTGAATCCAGCAACTGATTGTCAATGAAAACTCATATGAAGCTACAGTAATGATACCACAGTCAGAGAGAGAGGTGGATATGAAGGGGTGGGGGGTGGTCCATTAGGAATAGGGTAAGAGTGAGATTAAGCCACAGAGAAATGAGGCACCGTGCATGAATGCTGCTGACAAGACCAGCTTAGACCAGAATGAATTTCCTCGGTTAGTATCAGCTTGGTTTTTCAGCTGGTGGATATCAATGGTGTTCACCTACAAAGATGAAGCAATGCTGGTTGACCAGAGGTCATTGTGGTAAAGTTGGTTGACTCCAGGTTGGGGTTTATATAAATCAATGTTATTTTGAATTCTGTATTTTGTGTGTAAGGGTGGATATAGATATAGATAAATAGTCTAACATTCAAATTAAATGTGCAAAAGATTCATAAATTTCAACTGACAACAGAAAATTGGCATTATTCATTGGCAAGGTAGTTGGAAGATTTTGGAAAAATGACTTCTGGTAGTCCTACAAGGGCCAAAAATCTGTCTATCGGTCAATCACAAACCAACACACCAGCATCCGATTCTAGGGTCCAGAATACACACCACAACAGATGCTCGTGACTAGACATGTTGGTCTTTTCATCAGGGAAGGCTGAGTGGAGGTCGTCTCGAGGTTCACTACTCAGCATTTGAAGAGTTGCTGAACTGTGTATTTCTCATTTATCATGCCATCACGGGTGCTCACAGCTGGCGAAGAGAGACGGAACACAAAAAACAGCTTCAATTCAACCATCTCAACCGGTCTCGGATGAATGATGCCAGTCTGCTAAAAGTAAGAGGAAAGCAGCTTACTAAAGAAAAACAGCACTGCACGGTTTCGAAGATTGTCAGTAGTTCAGTTGAGAGGATCAGTCTTGAACGAACAACAGCGGGGAGCCAATTATACGTCAACATTTGGTGGCTCACCGATGAGTAATTGTTGAGTCACCATCCAGAGTTGAAGGAGATGAATAATCAAGTGTGTTTGTGTCTAGTTTGTTTCTCTCCGACTCTTGTGATCGGTGATATTTGCATTTGTGTTACGCTCACAGTGAGTGTCTGTGTGTTGGCTCATAGCCTCTGCATCTGAAAGCATCAAAAGCATCTAAATTATTCTGACAAGCAGCTTGCTGATGATGTCAAGCCCAAATCGTTCATATTGTTCTCTGTCCTGCCAGGCATTCACACACACAATTATACATCACACGAACTCCCACATACATAGACAAGCCGACGCGGAGATGCAAAGAAATAAAGCTTGAGATTTTCAACATATTTCTCCTTCATAGATGCCCTCCCACACTCTTTCCATCCATTCAAAAGCCCTCGACCGCTGGGGCAAAGATGAATAAACACTCTGGCCCACACTCTGTGGCTGTCAAAAGTCGTTCTCAGGTCTCGGGCACACTGATACCATTGTGTTCGCCCGCAATATGCCACACAAAAAATGCTTCTCCTCTCCTCCGAGCCCTCTCCTATTCTTTCCCCCTCTAATTGTTGTCTCTGATGTGACCTAGAAAGGGAAAACAGTGAGGAAGTAGCAGGAGAGAGGGAAAACATCAGCTGAAAGAAGCTGGAGTTAATGAGGAGCAACCTGGCTGACCCCCGCAGGCAGGCGAATGTAATTGCAGTTAACTTCCTCTAATGTGGTGCTAACTAACAACAACAACCCAAACTACTGGAGGGGGCTCGCAGGTGCCTGAGAGAGGGCTTCCTGATTAGCCTTCTAATCTCAGAGAGTGTGAAGAGCACTTCAAGAGCCAGCGGCTCCTCCGTCGGTTCGCCAAGCCCCCCGGTCAGCTCTCCAGATCCGTTCTGGTAGGTAAAAAAACGAAAAGACAAGAGCCAAGAAGAGGAAACAGGCTAGGAGGACAAAAGCGAGAGGGAAAAGACTGTGACAAAGTGGGAGAGAGATAAAAAAGAGACAGGCACACACAGTACGAGAGATACTGCTGGTGTGTTTTTAAGTCGTCAGGAGGAACTTGTTAGATTGTAGTCTTTGTTTAACCTGGCTGGTGGTTAGTCCCAGGTGATACGTGGCTTCCGTGACCTGTCAGCCGCCACAGTGGGGCTTCAGCCTGTCTCCGGCACGCAGACGGCCAGCGGGAGAGCTCACACGCTCGGTTTACAGTGTGATTCCTCACCTCTCGCAGTAGTTAGGCTGTGATTCATTCTCTCTGAGTCGGAGTTGTTTTGCTTAATGAATAGAGTTGTGCATTGCCAATTCCGCTAGATGGGTTTTTCGGATGCAGAGAGATAGTAGGGGGGCTGGAGCGGAACCATCAGCAAGCCGAGACTCTGCAAGCGTGTGTGCACGCACCGGTGATAAAGTGCTGTTGCCCACGCGTGGTATCGGGGATGGACCGGGCAGCGGGATGCCCGCCGGAGAGACAGCTACACACCCGCGCTGCGATCTGGAGTGCAAAGAGAACATCTCTTGCTGTGAGCAATCTGTACTCTCTTCAATGCTTTCTCTCTCGCTCCGTTTTATACATCTCTCGTTCAACCTTTGCCTGCTTCATTTTTAGCAGCAATTTGTAAAACACGGACCTCCAGTCACCTCTCCTCCATCCCACAATGCCTCTCTGTGTGATTGGTTCACATGTGCCCCGTCACATTGCTGCTCATTCTCTAGCTGCGAATCTTCTCTCTAAGGACAGCAAATGTGGAGGTATTTACGACCACATTTTAATGCCAAACTAAAATACATTTTATAAAAAAAATTGAAAATTTTGAGAATAATTTAATAATCATAATATTCTGAAAATGATCAAAAAAGTATGGTCTCCATGATAACGGTTAAACAAATAATCATGATTATTTTGTAAAGAAAATTATAATTGCGATTATTAAGACCTCCAATTCTTATGCAGGGTTTATTTTTCCCTGATGTACTTTTCTGATTTATTTTATTTATCATATAAAATTAACAATCTGTACACTATAAAAACTGTCAAACCTTAAGGAGCTTCTATCTAAAGTTAAAACAGTGAAATTTGTAATAATAATAGCGGATTATGCTATCATTCTATCAAAACTACAACAAAAAAGACTTTGCGTTATGGCACAGAAGTAGCATAAGTGCATTTATTCAATAAAGTCGATATTCATGTTTGAACTTCATAATAGATATAGTATTCTCTTTAATTTATCCATTTAAGAGAAAAGCTTTAAACTATTGACATCTGGCAACCCAAGGCATGAAAGCTTGTGGACACTTATTAATGTAAGCTAACGAAAATATAAAACTGGGGAGAAAATACTTTCAGGATAAATTACCATCAGACAAATAATGGAGACAATTATGGTTAATTAATTGAGGGAGGCAGCATTCAAGATCGAGATTAAAATTCGCAGCCTTATAAGAAAGTTGTACAGTACCATCATATCCATGTTGTATGACACTATTCTCATTACTCTTTATTATTCTCGTAAAAAGCCCATCATGAACACAAAACAAAATGCTCGTTTCAGTTTTGCTCTTGAAATTTTGGCTCTCTCAGAAAGTTTTTTTCAGAGCACAGATTTTATTTGATTTTTTTCTCAACTGCTGTAATCCTAACACATTCATTTCACAACTCAGTTTCTCTCACCCAGCAAAATAAAGCCCTGTTCTCTCTTTCTTCCACCTGTCTTTCTTTTCCTCTGCCTTCTGAGCTTGTTATGCCCCCCATCAGCTGCCGACCTGAAACAGTGTGATAACGTCAGTGTAAAAGAAAGAGTGAAGGAAGGAAAAGCATTAGAACAGATGAAGAAATCATTCATCCCAAGTCCCCCTCCCAAATCCCTAATGTTATATTCCTATCCCATTACATCCCACCCTCCAATATGCCCGCTGTCCAGTGCTTTGCTCCATAACCTCTTCATCTCCAAACGCTTTCTTTTAATATGACTCTGGCTGTGCCCTGCGCAGCCCTCCTGCCTGTTTGTGTTCTTCCGTTGTGCATCGCTGGGGGTCGCCATGACAACATCACCCTGACAACCATCCCTCCTCCGAAATGTTCCGCTCGTTTGCATCTCATTTGCATGTTGTCACAGCAACGAGCTGCATTTGACTTTGACAATAAAGGGGTTGGTGTAACCCGCGCCATCGCTCTTTACCCTGACCCCGGGCTTTTCTATTCTCACGCCCAGCGGGACACGCTATTTAGTTTTTAATTCCTGTCATACACTCTTTCTGGAGCCCTCCTCTTAAGTCGCTTTCTCTTTCAGTTTTCCTGGCAGACTAAAGAAAACGTTTAGCTCATAAAAAATCCATCAAATGTTGGCTGAATCATTTATTTCCTGTCAAATCAAATGTTGGGCTTTTTAACCTGCTTTTGCTTAACACTTCTGGTCACGCCACAACTCGTTTTACTAATTTCCCCATCACTTCTCGTTTTGTCTCAGAGTTGCACACACAAACCCTCACTATTTGTCCTGAGACTGAGGTCGTCCGTCCCTTTTCCCCCCGAAAGCTCCAAACACAGCTGCTGCAAAATGACTTACTTCCCTTCTACAGAAGCCATTTCCGTCATTTGCATTCCAGTTCTGCAGAAACACAAACACACACACACACATGCGCGCACACGCTGGCATTTCACTCCAGAGACTACCTCAAGCAGCTGTGAAATTAGTTACACGTTTTGAATTTGTCGTTTTGAAATATTTTGTGTGCATTAAGGTGACTATTAAAATGCTGGCTGTTTTTTTTTTAAAACAAGATTTTAGCTAAGCATCTTTGCCGATAAATGCGGGCAGACACGTGAGAGTCGTGACTAATGAGTTTCGTCCTTTCAAAGTGTACATGAGTGCATGTAAGTTTTCAGTTCTCTAGGTGCTTGTATGCATGTGTTTGAGTGTTTATATCTGCAGACAGTGATTATATTTCTTTCTCTATGACTCCTTTAAAGCAACAAAGAACTGAGAAGGAAAGAACAAAAGAGGTAGAGAGAGAGAGAGAGAGAGAGAGAGAGAGAGAGAGAGAGAGAGAGAGAGGCTAGCTGGAGACAGAGAGAGCTTCTGCATTTAGAGAGTGGAAAATAAGGAGAGATGAAGAGACAATAAATGGGTGTTGTGTTGACAAAGCAACAAGAAGTTTGAGATCTTTGGCAAAACAACCAACCTGCAATGCAGCGAGCACCAATAGGAGTGAGGAGATAGTGATCCGCCAGCCAATCGGTTTTGTTACTCCTAACTGTTATTTGAAATAAATAAATGTAAAATAAAATAAATGTCAAAAGAAATATTAGATTTAAAACTAAAAATGTCCTGATGTCAACTAACTGAAATAAGCTCAAGTATACTACTCATTTAATTTAAATTATTAAATCTAAAGCTGAAATAAAAATAAAGTTAAATAGAATTCTTTAGAAAACTGATAAAAAGTAAAAAATCACAAAACAAAATTACTAAAACAAATTCAAATGAAAACATAAAATAATAGCTAATTCAAAATATTAATAAAACTATCATAGTAAATAAATAAAATAAAATAAAATAAAATTAAATTAAATTAAATTTTATAAAATAAAAAACATGAACGCCAATAAGACATTCTCCTCCTGCATTAGTGAATGGTCCTTGGCCAAAATAAGCTGAACGAGACGATGATCTGTGGACGAGATATTTTGTTGTTTATTCAGTGTCCTGGCAATGCGAGACTAGTGTGAATAGGGTTTAGTGAATAGAGTGTGTGTTGCTGTGTGTGCATGTGAGAGAGGATGCCCAGCATAAGTGGATATTGAATAAACACAGATGAAAGGAATGATGGAGAGATGTTTAAGTAGACCATGGGATTTGATATGAAATAAAAAGACGAATATGAAACCTCCTCACTGTGGAGACTGTCCTTTTAGGCACAATAATACAGAAGTCCCAGAGTAACATGTCTACAATAGAAATCAATAACATACCCATTCTTACAAAGGACAGTAGGTCTAGTGGAAAAAAAAAAGGAGCTCTGGTTCTTTGGAAACTGAACATGATCAAGGCTGAGCGATTCAACTGTTCCATTTCTGCTCATTACAATGCTTCAATTAAGCTTCTGAGTGGCCAGACACACACTGTCCCTGAAGAGCATCGTCAACCATCTAAGTATGAATATGAACCATGAAACTAAGACAGGAAGAAAGAAAGAGAAATGATATCAATAAGCCATAAGAGCTGACACACTGCAGTGATTTTACTATGGGATACTGTTAGGCATGACACAAACTGCTTTTACTACAAAAAAAAGCCTGGCTTGTTGCTTTTATATAACAGTAAAACATTAAAAATAGCAATATGTTACAATTGATAGCAAAATTATTACATATATTAATGATAATAACCACAATAAAACATTTCTTCGATATTAAAATTAATACATGTAAAAATGAAAGCAAAATCATAGATAGAAATAATTGGGACATGCTGGCTACATCACAGCTTAAAGCATTTATTTTAGAGAATAAACTGTGTCATAAATATATATACAGTATATAGCAGAAGTGATGTCTGCCTAAACGTCTGGTTTAGGATTTGGGATGGATATTTGAGGATGGAGAATTGAGGACATGAAAGAGATATTTTGAGTGACGGACAAAACACAAGTGAGTGTGGGATGTGAGAGAGGAGGGAAGGTTTAAGATTAATACAATGATTGACAGGAGGTAAAAACTCCCCAGTGGAGGAAATATATTCATCACCCCTTTTGCTATTCAGCTTCATTTCACTGTAATTCTCCCTATCTGTTACTGCCAAAGCACTCTATCACTCCACTGCCATCATCCCTCGCTCTTGCTTGCTCTCTAGTGCACTTACACAAACTGAATGTGAAAGTAAATGATGTAAGAATGCTGTCTGTGAAAACGCACTTTTAGCCAAACTCACAGCGAAGGCTGACATCTCTGACAAACATTTCAATCTCAACACAAGCAGCTCTGCAGAAGCCAATCACCTGAAACACACCATACCCAAAGATGCACTGTAATGCCTCAACATCGTCTCATCTTCCACTTCCTACACAATTTCCACAACTCTATATTTCAATCTCTATCTTTCTCTCAAACACCCTTTCCATCGAAAAAGGGTATGAGAAAACCTGAGGCAAACTTTTTACCCACGTTTCCGTTGATGTTCTTGGCGAACTCTCTAATTTGTCTAATTTGTGTAGCTTGGATCTCTGCAGAAAATCATTCTTACTTGGAGTGCACAATCATTCTGCTGGTTCATCCTGTACTTTTGAGAACTACTTCTCATTGCAAACGTTAGCACATTAGCTAGCTAGCCAAACTATTGCTGTTACTTGGAAAACTTTGCCCAGTAACAGAATATTACCCAAAAGCCATTCCTAGTGTGGCCGGGAGCTCAATGCTCCGCATATGAAATAATACATGCAAATAGAAAAAAAAACACCAGCAAATTATTTTTTGTGTGTTGCATGTATTTGCAGCACTTTTCTGTATTTGTTTGTGTTGCATGTATTTGCAGCACTTTTTTGTATTTGATCTATCACAGACTATTCCCAAAATCGTACTTAATTTTCTGTGCTCTCACTTCTGGATGTGTGGCATATACGTGCGCCCCCCACCCCATCCCCCGCCATCCCTTGATCCCCCAGGACACAATTACAGTTTTCCCCCGGATACAAACTAATTAGCTTAAAAAGAAAAAAGAAAAAAACTCCCACGAATGAATAAATAAATAAATGAGGGGAAGGAAGCTAAATAAATGCTAATCCTTGGCGCAGTGCTCAGACACATGGACAGAGGGACACTACAACAGCTTCCTTCACACATACACACACACAGACAGACTGCGGCAAGGTGAAGTTGTTGCTGAAGCGTAGTGGGATTCTGTAGTAAATCAGCACACCTGTGCGGTGTAACCTGTGCGCGCCGCCTCTCTCTACCCAAGGGAATGAACGTCCCATTTTTACACTTGTATAAAAGCTTCTGCAGGAAAACAAATGTGCGTTGAGAGAAACAGCTCTTAATAAACGACACTAGACAGAGACAGAGCAGAGAGTTAAATGCCTAAAACAGCCCTAAACAAACATATTTTAATAAAGACTAGCGCTAGTAGCTAACATTTCACTAACAGGTCTATGTTCGGTGTGCATTAGTGGTTAATATAATTGAGGCTGAGGAAGGATGCTAATTAAGGAAGCTTTGGGAGCCATTAGTTCTTCCGTTATGAATAAAAGAGGATGAACTAAACTGACAAGTGTACATAACTCACGGCGCTAATGCTAATGCCACGGGACCCGCTAAACACCCGCGGCAACCTGCCAATGAGCCATGATCAGTTTTGCGCTTCTATTATAACCGTTAAACACTGGAATCGATCCGAAGATCCATGTTCCCATCAGCACCTGGGGACCACAATGACCCGGGGGCAGCTTTGCATTGGCGGCCATTTTGATATTCACGATTTTGCTCCAGTGGACAAAAACTAGAGCGATATTAATGGCATGAGGCAATCTGAGCTCGACTCAGAGTGTTTCTTTAATAATGGCTAGACTAACGAAGTGCAGGGAGCTCCAGTAAACGACCCCAGTAGATCCAGCACCCTTTTCCTTTAATGGGCTTTAATAAAATAGAATGATGGTCCCTTTATAAATTTTCTGTCAGAGGCAGGTGTGTAGGCACAGCAGGGGCAGCGCTTCAGAAATCGCTAAGGCAGGGATGTGGAACGAGGGAAGGCTGCTTTGCAGCACTGACGAAGATTTGCAGCATTGCTTAATGAATGTTAGGCTAACTCAGATGCTGTGGGAGTTCAGCCAAGAGACGTAAAAAGTGCTTTATTACACAACTCTTAAGCAAGGCAGGGGAGCTGGAGGGAGTGGGAGAGTTGGAGAAAAATGGAAATGGCCGAAGAAAAATGCAGCTGGGTCATTTTCATTAGGCAGTGCATTTTAATGTCCCCATCATATACATACAGTAAATTTTACATGTACAGGTCAAACGAAAATGAAACCTCAATCATTTACTCACCTTTGTGTCATTGACTGACTTCTGTGAAAAATAAAAGAAGATATTTTGATAAATGTTTCTGATATTTTTGAGAAATGTTTTTGTCCATAGAATTAATGGTCACCAAAACAGTTTTGTCTCCCAACATTTTTCAAAATATCTTCTTGTGGTCGAAAGAAAAAAAAGAAAAACACTAATTTCTAGGTGACCTATGCCTTTTAATACATATTTAATATATTTTTTATATTAATACTATATAAAAACAAAATCATAAAGGAAGTCAAATCATTTTGGAGGGAAAGCACACACACACACACACACACACACCCTCATGTTAATTAAATTAAGCACTATATTTCCATCCTTTTATTTTCCATACTGTCAGGAATACTTTTCATTTCTTTATTTGCAACCTGTTTCCATTGTGTTTGTGCATATTCAATAAAGAATCACATTATAATCAGAAAAGTTTCAATCCTAACTTGACATGCTGTCTGGTATGTCCTTTAAAGTCACAATGAAAAGTAGCAACAGATCTTTTTTTTTTTTTTTTTTTGCATTTTGACAACTATCTGAGGGTAACACATTTATCAAAAAAGGATGGGAACATGGTTATATCCAATGGTTGTTTGTTGGATTTTGAGATGTGGGCGATGTACTGTAAAATGGAGGCATATTTAAATTCAAGCTTACAGTCCATTTTAAGAAAGGGGTGGGATTTAAGCAGACTAAATGATTGGAGGAGTCCAGCATACATCACCAAAGTTGGCACTGGAAAATACAAATTTGTATGAAAAAAAACTCAAGGAAAAAAAAGTTGGATTGATGACCCAGTCACAACTTGATCAATAACATACATCTACAAAATAGATAGGGTACAATTTAATTTCCCAATGACTTTAATAAAACTAAAACAACACAGGCATATTCATTTGTTAAAAATAATAGAGCTCATGAAAGGAATAACCCAGCTCTGCTTTGAGCGACTATGTACAGTATGTGTCATCTTTTTCATGACTGGTACATGATTAGAGAGATAGGTGGAAAAAGGCTATGTGTCACTCTCCTGTGGACCAGCCATTAGAGTCAGAGAGCATCACCGCTCTTTCTCTCTCTGTTTCTCTCACTTCACATTTACTGCCTATCTTGGTCATTACCTTTTATCATACAATATTCCTTGTATTTCCCTCATTTTCTCTCTCTTTCTGTCTATCAGGTGAAGTTTGCAATATTACTAATAATATCTCATGCCCATTCCTATTGTTGAACTCCATTAGTATCCTCTAATGCATATTAATGCAACCACTGCCATAACCTGATCATAACCTAAGCAACACATGCACATAAACATTAAAAGGTGAAGTGTGCAATATTACTAATAATATCTCATGCCCATTCCTATTGTTGAACTCCATTAGTATCCTCTAATGCATATTAATGGAACCACTGCCATAACCTGATCATAACCTAAGCAACACATGCACATAAACATTAAAAACCCAGTTAAGAGCTTCCCGCCCCCACCTGTCCGTTACCCTAAGTCTTAACCCCAGCCTATATTTAATCTCCATGGTGACCGGTGCCTGGCAACTCCTGGAAGAGAGCGGTTGTCGTAGCGATGCAATGTGAGGTGGTGATGTCATGGCCCGGTTATCACAGACTCAGGGGGCTATTATTGCTCCTCTTATGGGAGATGTTTGAACATTATGTATTCGCCATCCCGTTACAACGGTGATCCATCGCAATCACCCTCGGACTCAGACCTCGATTTGTCTTCATTAGGAAGGACGCAGTGCTGTTTTGTTCGTTACTCTATCCCCACTTCACTGTCATTCAACCTCTGGTCTAGCTCTTTCCTCCTTCGCCCATCACCATTCTTCCTCAGACTCTTTTCTCGCCACTCCAATCAAGCCTAAGTAATTCGGTCACTGGCTACACAAACATATAAGCTCGCTTTGTGTAGCAACACACTCAGTACACACAAAATGAATATGGTGTATACCGACCAGCAACCCCTCACTTTCTCTTTCTCTCTTCCCTCTATATGAGCACACTGTACTCTCAATGCTCTAGTAGGACTGTGGCCTTTTTTATTCAAATGGACACAGTGAAAATGCATTAAGTAGTGCAAGCCTTAGGGCAAAATTACGACTGAAGAAATGTTGGACCATCCCACATGAATGAAGATTTAAACTGGTGATACAATCCAGATGTTTCTAACTCATAATGTGGAGCTTTTATACTGATACCAAAATATTTGTATAGATAATTTATATAATATTTAATATCATAACATATTATTAATATTGTTTATTTACATTAAATAGTACCTACTGGTTTTTATCAATCAAGTTCTCAAAAAAAAAAAAAAAAAACATTCTAAATAAAACTATTACTATAACACTAACCCTTAAAAAACATACTGCAGATGCTATCAAAGAGGACAGCCATACCACATAACTCTAATTTTGACTTAATGGTGTTTTCTGATTTGTGAATTTCATTTGCACGTGCAAAATGATGCTCTGTTATGTGAACAAATGTTGAAAAGAATGTTAAGTTGCTGCAATGTATTCCGCTTATTAATGGGAATTTAAAAAAATGCCAAGCCAAGAAATCGAAATCAGTTTTATTCCCCCCATCCCACATGATGAATTTTAGACATTTATATCAGTCAAACACTCTTTCTAGTGTGTAGGTGGCATTATACACACAAACATCTGTGCCTGCAGCTGTATGTAACCTGAGCACTTGCTTATTGATGCTGTTATTATTATTATATAATTCTTGGCCTTCAAGTTCACTCCTCATTTAAATAAAATCAAGAGAGAGCGAAGCGAGAAAGAGAGAGGCGTGTGTGTTGATAGAATTGTTGAACTGTGTCTTTTCAAGTGTAGCGCTTCTCTCCCGAAATGATTCAAAATGTCTGTCCTATAATAAGCTAGTTTGTGTTGACAGCAGCCTAGCTAAAAAGGAATAAAAGTTTTCTAAATCAACTCAACTTTTAAATGAAAATGAGCATGGCACATGCAGTGCAGTAGAGGACAAACAGCAAGTTCCCCAATGAAAATTCACCTTGAAATTATAAAATGTCAGATGAAGTGTTTAAACAATTGAATGCTGCTGGAAGAAAAAGAGCGAATTCAAACTCAGTTTTGGTTCATCTTACTTAATTAATGAGTGGGTGAAATCCTGCAGGTGCCCCCTTCACTCAGCTGCACATATTTGAATTGGCTTGAGTACTAAACACAAAATCCATTAGGTGTACATACACTCACAAGCACAACACTCCCTTCTCTCCTCGAGCGCACACATGGTGACATTTAAAGGGGGACAGAACAAGGACACAGTAATTGCACAGCGACACAGAATGTGTGTATGAACAGGAATGATCAAGCACATGTGTTGGAGCTCACGCAGATGAAAGCATTATTCTCTGTGGAGCAAATTGCCTCATTTCCGACCCATTTGAAAGCCAGCTCATCCCCATCAGCAACATACAACAAAAATTACACATATAAACTGTCCATTTAATTACCACAAAACTCCCACCCACTCACACACACACAACTTCAGCCCCACAGTTTTGGTGATATTTTTTACTCACTTGCCTCGGGGAAAAAAGTGCTGCTGCTTGGAGAGGGACAGTCAGCGAAGGAGACATGCAGATTTGTGTAAGAAATTGTAGAAGCCCATAAAAATGTTTCATTACTTGATGTTCACTGGTAAGCTGTGTACCTGCATGTGTAATTTCCATTCACACTGAATGCGGTTATTGAAGTGTGGCGGCCCAGGTTCACACCGGGATGAGGAATGAATAACGCTTTGTCACCAGACCCATAAATTCAGCATCGTGTCTCACGTATGCAGGATGTGCATTCATGAGTTGTCTTTGAGGTCAGGAGGAACACAACACAGCCAGACAGCTTCTTAATCAATGACCATCTGATGCCAGGCCTTTGGACCTACTGGCCCCTCAGACGAACCATTCTTTCACTCATACCAGCTCCCTTTTTTGTGAGCGTTCTTACGAGCAAGTATCATGGTGGTAATACCATAGCAATATTCCATTGAAATAACATGTTTGAAAACTACTGTGGTAACACTAACAACAGTATTTTTTAAGTACCTTAAGAGTACCACAAGGTCTATAGTCTGATACCACTGTCTTTAAGCAGTTCCATTGCAAATTATATTATCGAAATAATGAGTGGAAGTCCAATTGAATGTTTTAATTGTTAAAAAAACAATAATATAAAATAAAAAATTAACACTAAATAAATAAATTAATGAACGCTACAAGTTTTTCAAACCTAATGGTCGTGTTCTCTAGCATGATTTGGGATCTTTTGCTTCAACAGAATAACAACATCTGACCGTCTTTATAAAAGCTTCATGATCATTATCACAAATCTGCTTATTTGATTAGAAACAATGACATTTCACGAGGTATGGTATGCGTATTTGGCGTGCTAATCGGGGAAAGGCTCCAAGCTCGGGAATGACCCAAACCTAGAGTACCCCCTCTTCCCCGTCTAGTTGTAAAGTGAACTCGAAGTGAGGAGGGATGCTGATAAAGCATCAATGGATAGAGGTAAGTCAGCGGTATTTATACTGTGGTATTGATTACTTGATTGTGGTCCACCTGTGTTGATTAAGCAAAGTGTCTGACGCGCTCCTCCCGAACCCTGTTACTAAAACCATATTTAAATATTTCTTAATCATTTTAAACCATTTTTTTTCTGCCATCAAAATCCGACTATGTTCCTTTCCATTTCCAAGTTTATATTCAATTTATAAACACAGACTTTCAACAGGGACTTTCTATTTGAATTCAGTTTTGGACTCATTATGAAACATTATGAAATTATTGTTTTTCTCCAATGCATGTTGGCCTCAGTTATTGGCACCCCTAGAAATTCTTTTGAGTAAAATATTCCCATTTATGTTAACATTTTTACACTAGGCTGACAAGGAGCATGAAATTGTCAAGCCATGACTTCCTGTTCCAAAAGATTTTAAATATGAAGAACACAAAGTCCAAATTCCCTAAATCATCCATCACAAGGAGTAAAACCAAAGAATATAGTTCTGATGTGCAGAACAAGAGTGTAGAGCTTCACAAAACAGAAAGTGGCTGTAATAAAATAGTTAAAGCATTGAAAATCCCCATTTCCACCATTAATTTCCACTAGTTTAAGTGGCCAAAGACTCTCCATGGATCACAGCCGGAGAACTGGGATCAGAAAGCCTAAACAAAAAAATCAAATATCCCCTTTATCACCACATGTTGTTCAGGGGGGTTTCAAGAAAAATCCTTCTCACTTATCCGAAAAAAAACTGCAGCATATTCAGTTGTCAGACAATACTAGAACTTCAAACTTCTATGGTCAGATAAAAAAAAAAAAAATTGGCAGCAAACTCACCAGATGGGATTTGTGCGAAAAGGGATATAAAATACCCAATGCTCTTTAATGCTGTGGGCCTATTTTTCTTTATCTTGTCCAGACACATCACACCACAGATTAAATCAAATACCAACAGATAAAAAAATATAAACCTGACTGCCTCTGTTGGAAATCTTATAATGGACCATGTTTGGATCAGGACAATGATCCAAAACAAACATCAACATCAACACAAAAATATTTCACTGAGCGCAAAATGAAGCTTCTGCCCCCATGGCCTTCCCAGTCCTCTGACCTGAGGAATCTGAAGGGGCCAGAGAGATTCTGAATGAAGGAAAGGTCTCTGATCTCCTGTCAGGTGTTCTTCAAACTCTTCAGGTATTATAGGAGAAAACGCAGAGCTATTATCTTGGGAAAAGGACTTTGCAATAATTCGGTGCCAATAATTGTGGCCAACGTTTCATAATAAGATCCCCCCTCCCAACTTTCCATTGTTATACTTCAATAAAAGTTGTATTTATTTAATTATTTATTTTATGAAAGATCAAAATGCATTTATTTTCACAGCCACCTTTGCTCATTTTACCAAATGTGTCAATATTAGTGGAGGGCACTGCAGACTGACAAACAGACAGACAGACAGACGGACAGACGGACAGACGGACAGACGGACAGACGGACAGACAGACAGACAGACAGACAGACCAACAGACCGACGGACAGACGGACAGACCGACAGACCGACAGACAGACAGACAGACAGACAGACAGACAGACAGACAGACCGACAGACCGACAGACAGACAGACAGACAGACAGACAGACAGACAGACAGACAGACAGACGGACAGACCGACAGACAGACAGACAGACCGACCGACAGACAGACCGACAGACAGACGGACAGACCGACAGACAGACCAACAGACAGACCGACAGACAGACAGACAGACAGTGTCTGTATGTGTCTTGGTGCAGTAGCTTTCTGAGTTTATGTGTGGCTGGTCAAGCTCTAGTAAAAGTGTTTTGTGGTTGATTTACAGCATGCCAGAGACTAGAGGAGATTAAATGTGCAGTTTGACTTCTATCCTTCTCTCTCTCTTTCCCTGGCGTTCATCCCTTCCTTTCTATACATTCTTTAATCCCTTGCAGCTCTATCTATCTCTCACTCCCTTTTTATGGCTGAATCCCTCTCTCCCTCTCTCCTTCAACATAAAACAGCTGACATAAAGTCATTTGCTCTTTTTATTGCTCTCTTTCAGTGCTCTAATGATTTTCATATCCTTCATGAGGCCTTACATGTGTGATGTCACGCTCTTTCTGACATGCTTTCTCTCTCAATCTCTCTGCATGTATAGAGTGTTAGATTGAACACATGCAAGATTTGAGTGTCTGAATATTAATGCCAAATGTGACATTTGCAACACATTTTACTTTCATGATTTGATGTATTTCTGAGAGAAACTAAATATTCAGTCAGAGAAAAAATGTAGATCAGGACTTGATCTTATCCACTGAGAAGTGATTATATTGTTTAAAGAGGCTGCATAATACCAGAATAAAGTCATACCAAATGGGGGGGTGCTAAATAATGTGGAAATAGTTATTCTATAAACATTATTCACCAGCCCACACAGACTAAGTGATGTCATCAGAACTGGAAATATGCAGAAATATGAAAGATAATTCAATATTTTGATGTGGAATTTGTGGTGTTTTTTATTTATTATTATTATTCCAAAGTTTGTATAATAATATACAGGCGCATGACTGGCCCTGCTCTCACGACAACTCTGATTTAAAATAGTGTCCATCATGACAATGTCATCTAATCATACCACTAGCATTGTTCTGGCCCCTTCAAGCACTAATCCACCTTTATAACACACAACCGCTGAAAGAAAATGTGTAAAACTTTCACAAACTCCACAAGACAAATTTTTTTTTATGTTTCTCCAACTGTAAAAACTAGGCTGGTTTTATTAGTTTTACGCTGTCAGGTACGCTATTCTGATTTTAAGCTTAAATAAAGTATTTATATGTTTAACATATAACAAAACTTTATGAATTGAAAAGTTAACAAATCACCAACTAGAAATGAAACAAAACAAAACAAATCAATATAAATATTTTAAAAGCTTTAACTAATAAATGTCAAAAACACAATTTAAACCAATTAAAATACAAATATAAAAACGAATTCACAATATATAAATTATAGGCTAATACTATATAAATAATACAAATCGACTGCCTCTGACAATGAAAAACCACAAGATAAACTGCTAATGAGTCAATTCTGCATTCATCTTGTTTATTTCAAACAACCCAGTGTCTACCTTTAACCCTCTCTAAAACAAGCTATTCTCACTGCTGCACCCTGGGTAAAGATAAACCTAAAGAAGAAACTCTCACAGTCCAACAAATAAACACTCAGACCCTTCAACTTACTGACTCACTCACTTGCCTTTGCTCTTTCTGCCATTTTCATTCTGACATTGCTGCCAGGCCTTGCGGATGATACACACACACACACACACGCTTCTCTCTCCAGAAGGTAACGCGAAAACAAGCTTGTTTCATTTAGAGAGTGCTTGACTGCCTTCAGCTGTTTCTGTTGGGGCAATGACACTGACCACAGCACAGAAACACATTAATCTTTAAATCTCTCTCTCACACACAAAAAACTTTTACCACAACCAGCGAACTGTGATCTGCACACATATGGACACACTGCACACAGGTAAAGGGAGACAGGGAAAGATGAGAGAGAGAGTTGTTATCGCCGTTCAGGATTGAACAAGACAGCGAGGGAACAAGCCCGGGAGGACGAGACATCGTGCACTTTTAAGTGAGGTCACCACTGTTGTCACTGTCTGGAGTGGACAGTCAGAACATACAAAAGACCTTTACGCTTGTCCAGACAGAAGAAACACTGTTTCGCTCCAGGCCAATGATGACGGAAAGGATTGACGTCTTATGAATGGTAAAATGGAAACTATTTGGCCGAGCGGAGACATGCGCGAGAGGTCTGCAGCAGTGTCTGGGTAGATTAATTAAAGATTTTTATCAGAAGTGATACAAACAGACAGAAAGGGCCAGAGAGTGATAGAGAGCATGATAGAGAGATTTTTAGATAGATGGATAGGCCTTTGTCAGCCTATTATTTTTTAGTGTGCCACCAGGAAAAAAATCTCAATTCAGCACAGCTCTCTTTGAATACATTACGACTAAAACTGAGGTGAGAATATCTGTGATTGGCCAGCTGTGAAATAGACCACAATGCACCAGTAAAGATTCATACACTTCATTGTCAGAGAAGATTTAAACGAACATCTATAACCATTACGGACATAATTCTCCATTCCGAGTCTTGTATAATCAGTATTTAAAGTTTTATTCAGTTGTGAGGTTAAATTAAAGTCATTTTGACCTTAAAAAGCTGTTATAGTCACTGTTGTGGGTGATTTTTGAATATTTTTGAATATTGATATGCTGTATGCTTATTTGCTCTGTTTTTAACATTACCATCCATCATTCACTTCATTTTTTAAAGGAAAGTTTAACAAAAAAAAATAAAATTCTGTCATTATTCACTCATATTATATATATATATATATATATATATATATATATATATATATATATATATATATATAATGAGACTGATTTTCATTCATCTTTGAAACACATGTGAAGATATTTTTTATGAAACCTGAGAGATTTCTGTCCATCCATTGGAAATCTATTCACCTAAATCTTTGATGCACCAAAAAGTTTGTTAAAGAAATCCAAGTCAATCGAGCACTTTTTAAGTCTTCTGAAGAGATATAATTGCTTTATATAATAAACAGATTTAATTTAGGCATATATTCACATATAAACATTGTATAAGACCCAATGTCTGATTTTAAAGGGTTAGTTCACCCTAGAGTGAAAATTCGTCCATCTTCTACCGAACTCAAAGCATCCTAGGTGTATGTGACTTTCCTCTTTTAGAATAATCCAATCAAAGTTATGTTAAAAATTGTCCTTGTTCTTCCAAGTCTTTCAATGAGGGTAAGCGGGTGTTTGTTGTCAACAGTTTAGAAGACGTGAAATAAAGTGCATGCATTTGTAATAAAACGTCCCTCACATGGCTCCGGGTTGGAATCCATGCATTTTTGTAAGATAAATATCCAGATTTCAAATGTCATAAACACTTTTTTTCTCACTTCTGCTGACTATTGGGAACTGGAAGATGTGCAGGTGGATGTTGTAGTACCACAGAGCTGCCTGGTTAGTGACAAGCATGGTGAGAGAGAACAAAACAAAATGCTGTTCATGAATTAGAAGCACAAAAAAAGGATATATAAAGAAAATTGTTGGAGGATTTCGAAATAAGCCAAGAGGAGACTGGTTTTCCTTTGCTTTGCTCCTACATTTTCCAGAGGCGAGCGCGCAAAGCATAAGTCTTCCATCTTCTGCCTGAACGTCTTTCATTTCCCAACAGTCAGCAGAAGTGAGAAAAAAGTGTTTATTACTTTTGAAATCTGGATATTTATCTTACAAAAAAATGCATGGATTCGCTACATGGGGCCTTTATTCACCCTCCAGAGCTATGTGAGGGACGTTTTATTATAAATGCATGCACTTTATTTCACGTCTTCTGAAATGTTGACAACAAACACCCTCATTCCCCATTGAAAGGCTTGGAAGAGCAAAGGCAATTTTAAATATAACATTGATTGGATTATTCTGTAAGGAGAAAGTCACATACACCTAGGATGCTTCGAGGTTAAGTAGAAGATGGACGATTTTTCATTCTCCGGTGAACTAACCCTTTAATACATCAAATTACAGCAGTTATAGTCCAGTTCGCTTTAACTATTAAGTTCACATAATTGTTTTCATTTGAAAAAGCATGTTCAATTCGTGCACCTGTTTTGTCAATTTAATTTATTCTAGTAATCTGATGTGGTGATAACTAACACATTCACTTTTAAACCAGACTCAGTTAAAAGGATCTGGTCCAGTGTGGACTCTAGGCTGTGTTCAGCCCAGCTCCTAAACATGTTCAATTACTCAGCAGCATGAAATAAGTTCAGATTCCATGAGGCTTTAAACATGCCAGAACATCTGCCAGTATTGTCTTGGTTTGAACCTAAAATTGCTTTTCCACACTGCTTTCCCGCATATTTATTCCCCTCGGATTGTCATGGGAACATTCACTGGATGCATTTCAAACTCATTCTCCAAATACAGAGGCAGAAATCTAGTTAAAGATAAGAAAAGACTCATTTAAACAATTCACAGAATGCCATCATTATAACCACTTTGTTTACAACAACACAGGTGGTTGCTTACGGAAAAATCAAACACCGATAATAACGGTGGAACAAAATATCCGTGAGATCTCAGCGCTGATGCTGGTGCCAGGTAGTTCAGACTCGCCTGGCCTGAAATCAAAAGCCCGGGGAAGCAGATCAAAGTGGGACCTCCCCGGAAACCGCTGCCATCCAAAACCAGTTATCCCATCTGTAGAAGAGTTGGGTGGGCCCGAGTGCCGAGGAGACCGCCGCTCTGGTGTATCACAGCATCACAGGCATCAATCTATCTACTAAATATGTTTAATCCAGAGCAGCTGTAGGATTCAGCCATACCAGACACAGCTTTCAGAAAGCGCTCCAGTGAGATGTAGAGAACAAATCAGCACATTGAATCTATTTAACAGACTGAAAAGAGTTTTGGCGGCAAGAGCACGTCGATATTTTGTGTTTTTAGCCGCAGGGGCCAAATCTGCTTTTGTAATTTGTGCACTGCCAAAAAGAAATGAGTTACTGCAGGTGCGAGAGACTCATCATTCTAAATACCCTAATGGCTTTGGCTTGGTTAGATAATGTGTTTCTAATGTAAAAACTTCTATTATTACTGCAGCTTATATCAAGGCGATAGAAGCTTTTACATCACAGAAATATTATTTTCATTATGTGCATTGAATTTGTTTTTTGTTTTACTCTACAGAGCTTATATCGGTCTAATATCAGTAAGCAGTAATGTTGTCAATGTTGAAAACTAATGAATAATATAGGCTACATGTGACACTAAGGAATGGAGAAATTGCTGCTGAAAATTTCCAATTAACAATGACCTATGGTTGTTATACAAAAATTATACAACAATATATTTCTAAATATTTAACTTTTTCCTTTAGTACCGTTCCCAAATCTAGGTTTGAAGATGCCGTTTTAAATACATGTCTGCCAATGGCGACAGCATTTTGCAGATTATTATGTTAGATATCATACCACTGGTTGACTATTCGCTACTACTTCTGTGTATGACTTGAGAATTTTCCAAAAAGCCTTAAATGTAACTTGAGACCAGAGGAAATCATTTATTTTTGTGTGATCACACTGTCTGAGAACCCGTGGCTCTAAGGGATGGCGAACTGTTGAGCATGTGAGAGAAAAAGCAGGGCGCATGTCCATATATCCAGGCCCAGCAAGCAGCTGTAATTATGATGCTTGGAGTGCTAATAGATGAGCAGTGCTGGAACCGGATGGATTAAGAAGCTTAAACCGAGCTCTAATGGACCTGGATTTTAGCTTTATATGATCCTGCATCACAAGCAGCCAGCAACAAGCCTAATTACATCTTTAGTCTTTCCGTCTGTCTCTCATTCACTCTCTCAGTGAGGAAATCTTTTTATAGAAACATCAGTCTTGTGTGTGTGTGTGTGTGTGAGGTGTCTGTGAGGATAAAAACGACTGAAGTCTCACTGACCGACACCATGTTTGTGTGTATGTGGTTGTGTGTCTGAATGTTAGTGTGTCAGAACCGATCCTTAAACAAAAGCCCTGAGGGGACAGCATACTGACAAGGGCCAAAAAAAGACTTTTCTCTCCTGTGAAGCTTCTCCTTGCGTTCATCACACATGGACATAGAAACACATTCCTCTTTGGTAACTTAAGTTACTGAACATTATTAGTGATATTATTGGGATTATTTACTAAAATAAATATGTGTGCGTGTGTGATTGTGTATCTACTTAACCATATTTTGGGGACCAATTTTATAACCAAAAGTATAATTCCAATACTGGAATAGAAATAAAGTAAACAAAGTTGTTTTATTTTTTAAATTGTAAAAATGCAGAAAGTTTTCTGTAAGGGATAGGTTTAGGTGTAGGGTTGGTGTAGGACAACAGTATAAAGTATGAAAGTATTTGTATAAAGTATGTGTGTGTGTGTGTGTGTGTGTGTGTATAAACAGTGTTGCATTGCTTTAGCCACAATGCTCCAAAATATTCAGCGTTATGGAAAAATAACTCAAGTGGTGAATGTAGGCTTGCAGTCTGAACATGATGCAATAAAACACAGTGTGCCACAAATAATGAGAAGAATCTTTTAACTGTTGAGTTGTTCTCAACCGCATGTGAAAACAATGACAGGTGTAGTCTGACTTACAAAAAGAATGACACATACGATCCAGTTCTTTTAATGAAAAGTTCAAAAGATGAGTCACTGGTTTGAATCAGTCATTTGAGAGTTTGTGATTCAGAATTAAATTGAGTATCTAATTATGGGGCTGCAAAAACATTTTTAGCTAATTGCTTGGCTTGTGAACTAAGTTTACCAGCAATCTGTCTGGTTAACTAAGTTTTACTGTTGAAGAGCATATACTGATAGTACCATATGTAAGGAATGATTGATGACAGGCCGTTGAATTATTAGAAAAATAATGCACATCCGAGGTGGTGATGCGGCCACAACGTGAAACGTTTTGGAGACATTGCCTCTTAAAAGTATTTTAATCTACATTCCCTATATTCTCTACATGGTGTATTTTGCACATATCCTGTGACTACAATGTTGTGCTGTTGTGGAACATAAACCCAATCTGATTTTGTTCTGATTTTGTCTAAAGGTGCGATCATTAGTAATATGATTTTTTTTGTGTAAAAAGGTCCATTGCCTATGAAGCACACTAAAGTCACTTTAAAACCAAACAACTTTGCAAACATTGCACAATCTGCGGTTTCGGCCTCGTATGATATTCCAGATTGCATGGATACCAAATGAAGTAACTGGATGATCACATGTAACTGCACCCTAATTTTTCTTGAAACTTAATTTCCTCGTGGACTGACAAAAACATATTAAAAGACTAGATATTAAAAGAGATATTAAAAGATGAAAACAATGCAATGGAACTCACCATTTGAGCAGTTTTATTGAAACAGCGCTTGAACGGTCAGTGGGTGGAAATTAGTCTAAACTGGTCATTTCATCAGGCATGCAGTATGTATATACAACAGGTAGCTGTATACTCAAGACAGTACAGTACACAGCAGGGTTGCTTGGCAACACATTGCTCACCGGAGTGACACTAACGCAGCAGGATCGCACATACCCCGGTATTACCAGCTTGTCTGCTACACACACACATACTGAGGATTATGTTTGAGTGAAAGTGCTGCTCTGGAGTTAGACTAGTGCTTCAAGTTCTCTGAACTTCAGAACAGCTTTATGTAAATGAATGTTCCGACTGTTATCGCTCATACACACATCTACAAACACACACCCTCACTTTTATGCTACTTTAATATTTTTAAGGGAAAGCAGTGACAGCATAAAACACTTCAAAGGGTGCCAAACAGAGATAGGATGGGTCAAATAAAAAATAATTCAATTTAGAGTCGATACGACGCAAAGGCAAATCAATCCAGCAGAAGAGACGGATGGAGAAATGATAAATTTTGTAAGGGCTAACTTTAGTCTTGAGGGATGGAGTGAGCAGATGGATATACAGAAATGAAAAGAAATGGAGAGAGAGAGAGAAGATGAGAGGAAACGAGGGATTGCGAATGCTTCATTGGGGTTGTTAGTAGGTAAATCACCATCAATTTCTTTTGAGTGAAGTGAGTGTGACACCCTCTCATCTCTCTGCTTTCTGTCCGTTCCTCACCACAGCAAAACACTGCCTGACAAGTCTTCAAATCACTTTCTCACACTCCCTTAAATGAATAATTCACCTGAAAATGACATTTCTGTCATTATATACACAGCCTCAATGTCCTTCATTTCTTCTATGGAACACAATAAGAAACATTTTGCAGCTGTTTTTCATGCAATTACAGTGAATGGGTACTAAAGCTTTCAGGCTCCAAAAAGGACACAAAAGTACCATTAAAGTCCCATATAAGCGGTCAGTATGATTTGAACACTATTTTACAAGTCTTCAGAACACATATATAAGATTTGCTTGACAAATAGGCCAAAATTTTAAAGCTGGAATACAATTATAGGCCTATTATTTTCGCCCCCAGATTTTTCAACGAATTTCAATGCTATGAGTTTTGTAGTTGACATATTTCACAGGAAATCACATAGTGGACACTCTTAAGACAAAAAGGTACAAAAGGTTTCACTGGAGCGGTACCCTTTCAAACAATACACCTTTGCACCTTGTTTACCCCTGAAGAGTGCATATTAGTACCTTAAATGTAAATATTAGTATCTAAATTATTCATATTTACACTCAAATGGTACATATTGGCACCTTTTGAAAAGGTACGGCCGCGACAGCTTTTGCACCTTTTTTCTGGACATGTATGATGGACATAGTTTCGCGTAGCCAGACCTTCAGACTGACAGCTGAAGGTCTGGAATTCATGGCAGCTTTCATTGGCCAAGGCCCACCCATGAGGCCATTTGACCGACATGTCAAACAATCAATCACAGTTCATTTCGTTCATCAACAAGTTTCAAGGCGTGATACTTTAAAGATTCTATCCCACAAACTTTAAATATTTCACATACTTTTGAAAATCCAGCGATTAGTTGATCCTGATAAGCACTCATTGTCACATTTGTAAACTTGTTATGGTGCATTTACATTACTTTTACTTTTCAAAGTCGTATATCCCCATTCACCAAGAAAACTAATGCATGGAAGAGAGCAATCGGGACATTAATCAAAATTTCACTCTCTGAACTCTACAGAAGACAGACATACGGTTGTGGAATTACATGCTTCAGAAGACAGACAGACATATGGTGTCAAGGTTCTGTCACTTCGGTCTAGTTTATTAATGGTTTTGCAACAGAGCCCTGACACTCCTACTGTATCTTGTTGTGTTTTTATGAGAACGCGCGGTTTCAAGTGTGCTCTTTCTTGTCTGTGTGCCTTGTTTAATGTTGGAGCGTGGTGTTTGGATTCCTGCACTCATGTCCTGTTCAGATTCAGTTTCGTTTCATGTTAGGGTTCGGACACTCACGCTACATATTCTGTTTTTATGTGGGAGCATGCGGTCTCGAGTTTGCTGTCCTTGTGCACCACCGAGTCCTCGCTCAATCCTTCAGCCCCATCCCTGACATATGGTTTTGGAGCAACATGAGGATAAGTATATGAGAGAATTATCATTTATGAGTGAGCAATCCCTTGAAATCCTTACCCTCTCATTTTCATACAAGAAACATTACAAAACTGTCCTGCTGGCTAGTGAGAATGCAAGAAATGAGGAGGGAGAGATGTCTCCCTTTTCTCTTACTTCTCTTGCATTCATTTTTACATGTTGAGGCTATCAGGGGACACAGAGTGAGAGTGAGAAATGAGGGAATATATGAAGGAATGACTGCAGGTAGAAGATGCTAGGGCAAGAGATATGACTGCTGTAAATGATAGAAGGAGGACGGGATCAGAGAGGAGGGTAAAAAAACACTGATTCAGAGATCACTGGAGGACAGATGGAAATACAGACTTGGAATCAAAGACGAACGAAAACACGGACCACTGATCGGATTCAGCAGTTGTCTTTAAAGAGCATACACATACGCTCCAGGTGGATACCCGGTGCACAAATAGCTACCTTCTGAAGAGGCTAGACGGACAGGGTTACAACCACCAGCCGCTGACCACAAGAAAGCAAGTAAATCAGAAACAGAGAGACAACAAAAAACAAGACTCTAAGAGTGGAATGAAAGATCTTAGAGGAAAATGAAGCATGTGTCAGAGAGAACAAGCAGAACAATCGTGCTGAGATGCGACTCTCTCAGTTTCTCTGATAAAGGAAATGTTGCAGTGGTGTATTTGTCTCTCTGGAGAGAAGAACAGTGAGAGAAGACAGACTTAAGAACATAACAGAAAAATGAGGACAAGCTGAAATACTGTACAATAAACTATCACTAGACTAATACAGAAAACATACACACAACACAATCCTTGCGTCAAAGTTGAAATACAGTATCTGCTCATTGCAATCTTTTGCTCGTTCTTTCATAAACAGGCTGCTTAAGCAAACAAACAAACCCCTTCTTGAGCAAATAAGAAAAACAAGAAAACATCTAACAAAATAAAAATGAAATTTTAATCAATGGGCCTTTGAATTAGCGCCGTCATTAAGTAAACAGGAACAAGGCGCATGAAATATTCATGTGCTACTAACATTCATTAAGGAATTGGCCCTCCAGGGTCCACGTCAGAACTGGGACATATAATGATGTATGGAGAGTAAGAGAGAGAGAGAGAGAGGTCCAGAAGATTGTGAGAGGAGAATGATGACAGAAGGAGGAGAAATGGTGGAAACACGGATGGAGGAGACGACAAGAAGAGGAGGAAAAGAACTGAACAGTCGCTGTCGAAGAGGATGAGATGATAGTGTGTTGCGAAGAACAACATCACATGACGAGAAAACAATAGCAATGGGAAGAAAGCAGTGAGGTATAGAGTGACAGGGAGGAGAAGGATTCAGAAAAACAGCTGAACCTGAAAGAAAGAACTGTACAGTATGCTATTCCTTAAACAGTGCTATGGTAACAGAAAGCAATGCTGAGAGAGAACAAGCATAAAGAAAAAAGGATATATGTACTTTTTATAAACTAAAAAGATCAAAATAGAAATGCAAGACACCCAATATGGTAAAGTTGGCAGCAAAACAGCTTAATGCATTCCTCAGCATATGGACTAAAACACTGATTACACAATACATCAGCACTTGACAAACTACTGTACAACAGACCTTTCAGAACAGAAACAATGGCATAAAAAATGCAGTAAAGTTACACAGAGTTCATTAGGAGTGGCAACATTGCTGATATATATTGTGAAATATTGTATTCAAGTTTTAAATCTTTAACCCAAACATAGGTCACATTCATATATATATATATATATATATATATATATATATATATATATATATATATATATATATAGCTAGCTGTATTCAATAATGATAATGTTTCTTCAGCATCAGATCAGCATATTAGAATGATTTCTGAAGGATCATGTGACACTGAAGACTGAAGTAATGATGCTGAAAATTCAAGTCTGCTTTCACCGGAATAAAATACATTTTAATAATATACTCAAATAGAAAAAAAGCTATTTTAACTAATATTTCACAATATTACTGTTTACTGTATTAAAAAGTTGAAATACCAACCCTCAACTCTTAAACACGCATGAATTATATTATAAGCCATATACTGTAGCTGTTCAAGCATGTAGGATGTTTAGTATCTCATTTTCTCCGCTTAGCCTTAGTGTCTGATGGTGACACTGCCCTCGAGCGCTCTCTGACGAACAAAGTCTGGGGTTAAATTAACACGTAAAATCAAACTAAGGATTATGCGTGCACTGATGGGTTAAACCAACCATTTAATGATTCAACTTTTAACCACACACTGATTAAATCCACAAGGAAGTGTATCTTAGAATGCCATCCATGTTATTGAAACAGATGTTTCAGTGTATATAACGCTGTGTTTTATTTAAAACTGTGTCCTGTCCTCTAATGTTGCTTACTTCATAAAAGAGCACTTTGAAAAGAGCGTAGTGATGTATTGAGAAGAAAGATGCAAGCGCACACTAAACAAGATAGAGAGAGAGGAAAGGAGAGCAGACTGAAAGAGTAAAGTGATTGATTTTCTCACAGTTCTAAAGCCCTGTCTCATGAGAGAAGGAACGAGAGAAAGAGGAAGAAAGAGGGGAAGAAATAAAAGGGACTCACTCCTCGCTCTCCTCTAGTTACACACATTTATTTCTGCCCTTTATCTACCTTCTCTTCCTTCCATTCGCTCGCGCTCTCACGGTCAACCTTTATTCAAACAATGTTCCCAAAGCCATCTGAGCTCTCCACCACATGGGAAGAGAAAATAAGGGATTGAATGGAGAGAGGAAAAAAGGCTACCAAAGTTTAGAAATGTAGTGTAGAGAGATACAACAAAATAAGACTAAACAGACAGATGGGCGTTGGCTGCTGAAATAAAAGAACAAGCAGGTCAGGTGAAGAGTTGGTTTAAGCAAACAAAAGAACTGAGGCGTGTTTTAAAGTGTTCAGCTATAGTGGAGCTTCAAAGGCTGCCATACAGAAAAGACACTGTATATAGGCCAAAAGATATTATTCAGTGACAAATTAATAAAAAAAAAAAAATAGTTTTAACTAAACAAATGCATACATGCAATATATAATGTACAATTTACTTCTTTTTGATCTGGGCCTGATCAGTGTTCTGGATCTCTTACAGTATTCGCACCCACACTAGAAAGGCAAGAGAGTAAAATTCAGTCGAGTCTGCTCATGCATATCTCAAGAGATGTAATAGAGCTCCCAGTAATGTTTCTTTTAAGCTTCAATTCAAGACTCCAATAACCAGTACGAAACAGAACGTATCCCAGCAATGTTTCTTACAGTATCTCGTAATTTATTACAATTCATCTGTCAGATGATATAATATTGTAACTCTGCTCTAGGCCAAACATGAAGCTCTGATGGAGATGATGCGATTACTACACACTGTATACAGTAAGCTCCGCTGGTTTTTAAATGTTTTTCTACATAAACTTGCACTAGATGGATATCTTTGGGATTGCACAGCTTCTCACAGGTTTTTCTGCATCTTGCACTCGAAACAGTGCTTTCCTTTCCTGTCATCAGCGCTGCAGTTACTACTGTGCACCGTCTCATGTTTTTAAGAGCAAAAACATGTTCCATGTGATCATCCCCTTGCGCCTGCCTCTCAAAAGTAAAAATCAATAAATACAGACAGAACTGATAGGTGGATGAAGAAAATAGTGCATCATTTAAAAGTAATTTTGGGTGAATTATATCACAAAATGTACTGTTATTTTGGCACTAATGTATGTATCTTACTGGTAATAAGCCAGAACGCTGTTGCTTGTGTGAACAGCATTTATTGTATGGTGTATTTACAAGAAAATTTGGTAATTTATCAGTTTAATGTGCAAAAGGGACTACAGATTAATGTAAAGTAAGAGCAGATGTATAAAAATCATATGGAACTCGATTCGGTTTTGGAAGAATTTTTTAAACTCCGGATCTTCCTTCTTTGTCGAAACATCTAAGACGGAGGAGACATAAGCAAAAGTCTCAATTTTCTCTCCATTTGATCTCATTGCTTCTTAAGGAGAAACAACAGAGCAAGTAAAGAGAATTCATTTGTGATTTATCTTTCCTAGAACAAAAGAGAACAAGACAGAAGGTGACAGAAATCAGGAGTGAAGGTGCTGTACTGGACCAGAGAGAGATACAGCGTCATAAATGTCATGCCAATAATGCTCCTTCAAGGCTGCCACTCTATCACTCAGTGTATATCTGTGTGTGTGTGTGTGTGTGTGCGAGAGAGAGAGAGAGAGAGAGAGAGAGAGAGAGAGTAGGCAGTCACAGACATATAGAATGCAGACACACTTGCCATCTTTTCTCCTTAGACTTGTTTGTAGTCAAGCAATTCAATTTCCCCCAGCTGCTTCAGAATCCCAAAGGAAAGAGCCAGGAACATAATGTCCCCACTTCTTTTAAAGAAATGGCTAAAACGAGATGAAGGAGTACAGGAAATGAGGTGGAGAATGGGCACTGTTTGTGTCAGGGGAAATTATCATTAATAAAATCTAAAAATAACACTGGCACTCAGAAAGATGACTGAGTTATAGAGCGAGGCAGAGCGGTAATTACGGCCGGCGATCAGAACGCACGCTTACATTAAATATTAAGAGAAGGACCGGCGCACACATCTCATACATTTGAATGTCCTACAGTGGTGCTTTGTAGAAAGAGCTCTGACTAGTCCTACCCCTGCTAAGAGCGCAGACTGAAGCGGGCTGATAATTCGCCCTCAGCTTTAGTTCTCCGACAAGCATCGCTCTCAAAATGAGTGTGCATTCTGTCATTCAATGGAGAATTTGTTCAGTAAACAAGCTTTTTTTATCTATAGAAAGGCAAAATTATCTATTCAGCTCTAAGTATTTCAATATCTTTTCTTCCCTAGTTCAAAAGAACACAAACAAAGCCACAGGTGCACTCGCACAAGTGTGCGTCCCAATGCCACCTGATAGAATGAAGAAAAAATGTGTGACACCAAGAAAACCAGTTCATAGATGGCCATTTGCATACAGTAAGTGATACTCACACACATCCCCTTAGGTCAGATATGTTAATTTTAACTTACACAAATGCACACATATGGTAATTTGCTTGTGTGGATTTCAGTCGCCAGCTCATGCCTGTTGGAACATTACATCGAAACGTGCATTTATTTTGCTTCAAACACAAATGTGTGCCTCTGGACAGACTGTATCAAAGACAACAAGCTTACAAATGTATAAACTGCATTTCATCATACAGTACAAACAGAAACAAGCACATACACAAATGACCGCGCCAGTAAACTCCCACTAGGACGTTTCACAGTCAGACTTTAGTACTCAAATATACTTACACCCTGACGAGCTAATATATTCTGTTAGATATATGAACCTCACCTGCAGGGTGGTTCAAAGCTCAAATGTAAATATACATGACAGGCATTCCCATTGTGGAATGTATCCAGTGTTGAGTTCTAATAACAGGAATCACTATTTGTGCATATCCACACATGTAATGAATCAGGAGGGAACCTGACATTTTTTTTTTGATTAATTGATTGAAATAAATTAATTTAAATTAATTTAAATGATAATTTATTTATTTAAGAATACATTTAGGTCACAAAAGAATTTGCACATTTGCACTTTTTTGCACATAATTTTGTGACCTCTGAGCAATAAATGCAATAAGCATTTTTGGTTGAATCTGGATGAGTGCGGATCTCTTTCATCTCTATATTATTGTATATTTTGGATCTATGCACCTTATGTTAGTTCCCTACTGGATTTTTGGACGAGAAAGAAAGAAAGAAAAGAAAGGAAGAAAGAAGGAAAGAAAGAAAGAAAGAAAGAAAGAAAAGATCCTGATTTTATAATGAAAAAGCCTCATTATAAGAAATAAAATCTCAAATGCCTAAAATTTGTTTGGCATAATCTCTAAATTGTATATCTCAGAAACGTAAACTTATTCACTATTTATTAACACTGGGAAAACTTTGAATCAAAGTCATGCGGTGCAACCAACATGCAGAGGAGAAACAAGAATATATGCAACCACTCATGACTCTGTATCAAGGTCAATTTAGTCTTTGAAATATCAGCTACTTTTTTTTTTTTTTTTCTTTTTTTTTTGAACAGTTAGTCCAGGGTGTCAAAAGTCAAAAACTTGACAAAAACACTTTTAAAAAAATGTTATTTGTCCAAAAAAAAAAAAAAAAATTCAAGATGTAAGGAAATTATGCATTCATTTTTTTTTTTAAGTTACATCTCATTACATTTCTAGCATCATTGGATTCAAAGTTTTTGTGAAAATTATTTATGTTTCTACGAACTTGCTTGGGATGACTTACAAGTCAGTACACGTGTACAGTACATGCTACTCAGCAGGTCATCAACAGGCGCAATGCCTTTTAATTAAAGGAATCACTTTTTGTGTGATATAGACACATGCAACGGATTGGGACAGGGCCTGATGGGAAATTGAGAGAAATAAAATCCCAGCGGTAGCCCTTATAATCACATGGCTTCCAAGATTATATAATGACGAAATCTCTCCCTCTTTTCATTTAATTCAGTCTGCTTGAAGGGAGCATTGCGATCTCATTTTAAGCTTTTCAGATCGCATCCCTCCCTCTTTGCTTTCCTTTAATTCAAAGCGTGTCTGATTCATCCTCGTGGGGGAATAAGAGGCTCGTCATTGCGCTGTAAAGTTGAGTGCGCTCTGACCCCTAACCGTTCATTTGTCAAAGCTATTTCTCAACCTCGGCGGATTGCCCTGGTAATGAAAGCTCGAAAAACACACCATGCCAACCGGTCCGGGCTGAATTGTCATCTGGGGATGTGTCACATCAAAATATCTGTGAGTAACATGCATTTCAGAAGTCAATGCAATTTCCACAAAGATGACGGACTGCGATGGATATAATAACAGAGGAGCTCTGAAGCACTTGAAGTTTGTCATTAACATCAACTGTTCGAGACACTAGAAGTCAAACCAATGTGGTGGTTCAACCGTGACAGCTGAAGTCTA